>NC_040914.2:3331436-3472527 GCF_004126475.2 Phyllostomus discolor
GAATTTGTAAAACTAAGAAAGCTACTTAAAAATTTAGATGGTAATACAATAACAAAACTAATAATGCAAAACCCATTTCCAAGAACCCTTTTGAAACTGTAGGTAAGATCTTGAAATGTCTTGACATGGAAGTCACAGGATGACATAATAAAACTGATCTATGTTTATTATTACAAACCTGTAATACACCATCCTTAATACTGTCTTCATTTATCCCACCTTTTCTATAAAATAGTTATTCAACTATGAATTTTTCTGAACAAGATAAATTTCCAGAAAGAATAACCCTTCATGTGATCAACAAATAGTTAATTTGCTATGTACAAGGGATACAAGGGAGGAAAAGATGCTGAAGTCCAGTAGTGAACCAATAAAAAAAGGTTGATAAGCACACCCCTAAAAAATAGAAGATAAAGTGAGAACACAGGTGCACTTAACAATTCCTATTTAGGATAATCAGGGAATGCTTTGCAGGAGTGCTAATGCTCAAACAAAATCCAAAAGGATAAACCTCATTCCCTCCTGATCCATATCCAATTTTGGTTGATAGAAACTAATCTACCATCGCTCATTTCCTCCCTGTTCCTTGTCCAGGCAATTTTTATAAGTCCAACCCATTCTCCTAATTTCTCATGTATCTTTTCCTTCCTCACTATTTTGATTAGTTTAGGCCTATATTTTTATCTTTTCCAAACTCTTAAAAGATTCCAAATGACCTCACTACTGTCAGTTTCTTCCCTCACCCCCAGTCAATTTTTCTACAATGTTGCCAGCATAAACTTCCTAAAGCTGGACTGGGGAATGCCACTTTATTGGCTAAGACTTTCAATGGCTCCCTACAATCTACCAAGAAAACTGAAGACTTCTTAGCCTGCCATTCAAATAACAAACTGAATAAATTAAGATCAGTTTAGCAAAGGAAGTTAAGTAAAAGGGAATGGGCAGGGGTGTGGTCCTGAGTCTGTTATTTGACATATTTTCAATGGCACTGGAGCCTTCCAGAGCTGTTAGTTCTTCTCTTTCCCTTGTGACTCCTCTCTCAACATGTTACACTGTTCAGTTCTTTAACACAGCCATGTAAAGAGTAGGGGAAGAACATCCAATTCAAGGGAACCTTGTGAAAAGGTCCCAAATCTGAAGGAATTCGACTAACTTGAAACCCTCTCTAAATGACAGCTAGTATAGTCCCACCTTAAATGAACTGAAAGGTGTCATGAGCCAGGATAACAATTTTGGACTTAGCAGTTGTCTGTGTGTTTGCTTCCCCAACAGACTGCGGACTCCCTGTGACCTGGGACTGGAACACTTCTCTCTAGATATCCCCTTCATGTGGCTAATTGTGACTTATCTGTCAGGCCCTAGCTTAGATGCTGTGTCATCAAAAAACTTGTCTGTGTTGCTCTCTTCTGTTTCTAGACACCATTGTGTCTAGCATGTAGTCATAGCAGGCAGTCAATACTTCTCCTGAATTAATAGCTTATCAAATAATAAGCACCACACAGATACAAGCTTCTTCTCTATTTGCCCCATTTGCTTCATGCTGTCTTGCAGGGGTGTCCAAACTTTTGGCGTCTCAGGGTCACAATGGAAGATGACAAGTTATTTTGGGCTAACACATTAAATACATTGACATGCAATCACACACACAAAAAATCTCATAATGTTTGAGTAAATTTACTATTTTGTATTGGGCCACATTCAGAGCCATCCGGAGCCTTATGCAGCCCATGAGGGCCCTTTATCTCATCCTCTCCAGAGTACCAGAATTGCAGAATAAGTATCCAACTGTATGAAATGCAAAAGGGGACTGGAAACATCACCACTGTTGAAACAAAATTAATCAAACAAATTTGAGTTAATTTTCCAGCGTTTAGTTCCATCTTTACCCCTAATTACTTCCCAGTCATCTAGTTTGTGTAGCACCTGGTCATGCCAATTCCTAAACCTTTTAGGAGACTAGGTGCAAATCAAGTTATTTATTGGATTTACCCACAGCTTATTTAGATTTCAGATTTCTCAATTCTGCTAAGAAGTCATTTACACTCATCCATTTGCTGTTCAGCCTCCACAATTTTGTTGCTATTGCCTCCTTTCAAAACTGACTGTGCCCTTAATGGGGTTATATCTTTTAAAAGGAAGTCCCTCTTATATAGTTTTACTAGGATTTATCAATAGAAAGGAAAAGTAAAAGCATGTCCACTCTGCAGTCTAAATTTAAACTTGATTCTTAAGCTGCTTTCATTTAGGTATTCTTCCTTCTGGTTGGTTTTATATTAAAACCAAGGGACAGAGAGAGAAAATATGACGTAAGAGAATAAGGTAAATGCATCAATAGGAAATAAAAACCAAAACACATACAGGGGTTAAGTGGGAAAGAAACTAATCCGAGAGTCACAAAGATAGAGAGAATGAATTAGGTTAAAAAGACCGAGTCTTCAGATTTCCAAGGTCCCAGAGAACCACTCACAGTTAAAAAAAAAAACACACCAGTGTTGCAAAACTTCTGAAATCTAAGAATAAAACTTCTGGAGAGAAAAATGACTGTGAATCACATATCAGCAACACTAAAATGTTAGAAGATAACAAATCAATAACTTCAAAGTTACAGTGGAAAAAAAGGTTCTGAATTTAGAATATAGCCAACCAATCAATCAAGTAATCAAGAAAACTACGGGTTCACTAAGAAAATTTGTGACCCACACATTCTATGTTTTCTGTTTTTGCCATGACAAAGATGCACTCAGGCAATTTTGGGGGGAAAAGAGGATCAAGTGAGAGGTCAACACTGTAAACAAGAAACAGGAACCCTTGGGTATAAATAGACTGGTGAGAGATAATGGACCAAAGTAGAGCTGTAGAGGTGATAAAAGGTCAAATTCTAGATATATTTTCAAAGTAGAGCTGGCTGACAGGTTCAGAAATACATGAGGTGTGAGACAAATAAAGGAATTAAGGAGAACTCAGAGGTCTTACCAACTAAAAGAATAAGCTGTTATTCAGTGAGATGGAGAAGCAGGTTTGAGACACATAGAAGGGTACATGCCCAATAGACATTCCTCCAGGTGATGTTAGCAAGGCAGTTGGATATATAGCGGGTTCTAGAATAACATCTTTTCATTTTAACACTGATGCTGTAGGCACTTAACTCTTTTTTATATCAACTAGCCTATGGTAAAAATTGGTTTCATTATGTGTTGTTTCACTTAAAGTCCCAGAACTCACTAACAAACTTAAGTGAGGACTTACTGTGCAAGTCAGGAGTGAAGAGAAGAGGTCCAGGTTATAGATAATAGTAACGTATCGATAGTATTTGAAACCATGAACCAGATGAGATCATAAAGAGAAAAGTACAGATGATAAAATAAGTAAATTTTCAAAAGACAGAGAGAGAGAACTAAGCTTTGGAGCTCTTCAACATTTAGAGATTCACAAGAATCAACAAAGGAGCTGAGATGCAACCAGTGAGGGTATGGGCGAAAATCAGGATGATGTCAAGTGAAGAAAGTGTTTCAAGGTGAAAAGAACAATTGTTCAGTATACTGTTGATCATTCTGAGGATAAGAAGCAATCACTGGATTTAGTAACAAAGAACTCTTTGCTAACCTTGATAAGAACAGTTTCTCATCTGTGGGAATAAAAACATAAATAAAGTGGGTTCAAAAAATAGAAACAGGTGGTGCAAAAAACTCCTTCAAGGAGTTTTGGTATACAGGAAAGATAGAAATGAAAGGCAGAAAAGAGGAAATGCAGTTAAGAGTAGTATTTTGCTGTTGCTGCTGTTTTTAAGATGGGTGAAACAAGAGCCTATCTGTAATTAAACAGAAAAGATTTGGTAGAGAAGTAAAAACTGAATACACAGGAGAGAGAATAGGGAATTGATGGAACAGTGGCCTCGAATTATCAAGAAAGGATAAAACCTACTGCACAAGTGAAGGGCCTTAGAAGAAAGAATAATTTATATTGAGAAAAGGTTAAGGTTTGGGGCACAGATGCAGGTAACTGCGTACATACAGGATAAGTTGATTAAAATTCTCTTTTGTTTGCTATTCTTTTCTCAATCAAATAGGAAGCAAGTTCTCAGACTAAAAGTGAAGCTGAGGGAGGAAGTGTTAGAGGTCTGAGGAAAACAGAAGGAATGGAAGAGTCAAGCAGAAAAACACAGTGAACAAACTATGGAAATATGAGACTATGGTGTTAGCGAACATAAATTTAGAGAGAAACTGGTCAGCATCCTATGTTGATATGATTAACAATGAGATAGCTATGCTACTGAGAAACTACAATAAACCAGTTTATACATACTTACTTATTATTTATATATTTATTTAAAAGGCGTAAGTTAAAGCTAAGGTTAAATAATTTGTCCAATGTCAAAGAACCACTAAATATTCAACTGACCTCTGGGATCACATTTTCTTCCAGAAACAAAAACACACCCTACAAAATTAGAATAAGAACCTTGAGAATAAATTACTTTATAGACTAACACTTTACCCATTAAAAATTTTACTTTCTATCACATCCATATTTAAAAATGGTTAATTGAAATATTACTTTAAAGCATCGTAGACAAAATGAAAGGTAAATTACCCCTGTAGAGGGCATCTTCTATCATGGAGTAATAAATCCAAATTAAACCATTTGCACTTACTGCTGTTATGTCATGCACATACCAAGATTAAGATTTCTTTATTCTTCCTATTTCCAGCCTTCTATTATTTTCTTTAGGCTTTCTGCTGTTTTCTCTACTCTGATTCAGAAAATCCAATGATTAAAATAAAATTAAAAAAAAAAAAAAAGAAAAAAAGAAAAGAAAAGAAAAAAAAGAAAATCACAGCTCATCTTACTCTACTGGAAAATGCAGCTAGTTTTTGGTACCTGACTTCAGACTCCCATAATTGCCAAGTATTTATGTGGACTACACAGAAAGAATAAACTATTTCCGACACTCCCAAGTTCTGAAAACCTGATTAAATAGGGCAACCAAAAAAAATTACAACTTAAAGTTTCACTAAATCTTTGACATTCTAGGTAGTAATTTTGTAAATTGCTAACTTTAGATCCCTAACTAGTGTGAGAATGCAAGAAATCAATACTTCTTACAGCACTTCACAGTTATTTCATTCATCATACAAAGCCTTCCCATTCTCTCACTGGAGTTTATGACTATGTGGCTAATTAACAGTCAAAAAGTGCATAAGCAATGCCAATAGGCAACACTTAGAAGATAATTAAGGAAATATTCTATTACCAATTTACCCGTTTTTATATTCTCCCACTAATCTCTTGATTTTAAGGACACGCCATTTTAAAAGCAGCTTATATAATCATTCTTCACAACATTTCTTTTCCTAATACCATGGCAATCTGGTTTTCACTTGAGAAATGAAACCAGAAAGTGTTAAAATCTATATATTGCTTATAAGAAATGTGTATTCCCCAAACTTTGAAATTCCCATAGTTAGAAAACTTTAATAACTACAAATATCCTTAATTTATTCAAATATTTACCAAGACCCTGCTATGTGCTTGCAAGGCACTGTTCTAGGCACTAAAGATAGAGCAACGGAGATAAAAATCCTGACTTCACTGAGCTTCCACTCTGTGGGGGATCTCTCGGTATCCAGGATCTACTATGTGCTTGGGCATCATATCCACATATATAATTGGAAATATTCTACAAACTATTCATGCATGTCACAACTTTAGCTTTCTCTTAAATATCCTGAACTGATTCTTGAAAATTACAATTGAGCTTGAGCCATAAAATAAAACTGTGTCCCCAACAATATCAATTTTGTCATAAGATTTTACCCTCTTATATCCCAGTCCTCCAAAACTGCTTACTTTTTGGGGGGGAAGGGAGAAACATGTTAGGTATTTTAATTTTAAAGAGAAATACAATTGTGAATATAAAGAAGCATTATTTGGAGATACGCCCAAGATAATTCTACAAGATTAATAAACTAAAATGCTAAATAATTTCCATTTACACATTCATTAAATAAACATTTGTTTATCCCAGGAGCTCACTCTATGTGGGAGGGAAGGCAAAGACAGAAAATACACACATGCAAATAAGCAAACAAGACTGTGTTTAGGTCATGATCTAGGAATAAAAGAAACTCAGAGATGTGTTGACAAAGTATAATTCAGACTCACATCAAAGTCTTTCTTGTAAGACTTCTTGACATTCATTTAGAAAATTCTAAGCACCAAAACCTATCAAACTTAACTCAATTTCACTTTAACAGAATTAAGAGCTAATCTGTGAAATCTCTAACAGAAAATAAAGGGCATCACCTATTTAGCAATACATTTGGGATAGGGTTTTTGACCATGCAATTTATTGCCCAAACTAAAATACTTTCAAGAGAGAAATGGGACGTTCTAATAATTATGCCAGATCATAGGTGCAAACAAGGACTTTTCTACTAGGGCAAACAAGGCCATATCGTCATCCTAATTATGCACCACAAATGTGACTAGCCCAAAATTTCAAGAGTATTTTAGAGTTCCAGGTGAATTTAAATTATAAGTAATATCCAAGTAAAGGATTTAAGTTCTCATCTGGACCATATAAACCAAGTAAGTCCCTTCCTAATTTAAAGAGTTAAATACCTCACACCATACACAAAATCAATTTCAGATGCATTATAGACCTAAATGTGAAAAGACAAAGCAAAACAGTTTTGAAAATACCATCAAAATAACTCCATGATCTTGGGGTAGAAAAAACATCCCTTAAAAAAAAAAAAAAAAAAAAAAAAGACAAGAAAAGAAACACTAGCCATAAAGATAAAGAGTGATAAACACCTTTACATCAAAATGAGGAACTTCTCTATTCACCAAAAGAAACCATTAAATGAGAAAATTTACTTGCAGCAGATAGATCCAGCAAAAGATTCACAGTGAGAAGATCGAACTCTAGAAAAAGACACGCATTTCAACAGGAAAAGGGGCAAAAGATTTCAAAGGCATTTCATGACAGATGAAATCTAAATGACCAAGGTATGAGAAGATGTGCACCTCATTAGTAATAAGGGATAGTAAAACCAGGTGCAACTACCTGCCCACCAGATTGACTAGAATTAAAATATCTGATACTAAGCATTTATTGTGGGTGAGGGATGCGGAACAATTAGAATTCTCACGTACTAATAACTGAAACAAAAACTAGTAAACAACTACTTTGGAAAACAACTTGACATTACCTAATAAAGACATACATTCTTCATGATCCTGCAATTAAAAGTATATATCCTCAAAAATTACATAAATGTGTACCAGTGTAGTTAAATACAATGTTCATAAAAGCACTGTTCTTAACAGCCAAAGCATGTAAGCAATTTAAACATCAAATGCAGAATATACAAAACAACTGCAGAATAGATAAACCTGTTATATTTATGACGGAATACTATGCTACGATGAAACCCAAAATGAAATACAGAGGTGTGAAAAAGTAGTTTACAGTTGTATGTGAAACACAAGTTTATTCTTCTATCATTATCATTATTCTTGTGTTATATATTTTCCATATGAATAACTGTAAACCTGCTTGTGCCCACCCCTTTATATACAAGATGATTCCATTTATATAAAGTTAAAAAGTAGACAAAACTAAACTCTATTATTTAGGGATGTAAACTTCAGTGATGAAACTATAAATGTCAGAATGATGTTTACATCTAGCCTAAAAGGGTAGTAGTCATGTGGGAAGATGCAGGTGGTGACGGGCTTCTGGGATTCTGGCATTGTCTGTTTTGCCCTGGGTGGTATGTAAAAGGATCTTTGTTTTAAAATATTTCATTTTTATCTGTGTTTCTTCTTTTTTTTTTTAAATCCTCACCCGAAGATATGTTTTCATTGATTTTTAAAAAGACAATGGAAGGAGGAGGGAGGAAGAGGTGGGAGAGAGAGAGAACAATCAAACTGGTTGCCTCCCATTAGCCCCAAATGGGGCTCAAACTCACAACCTAGGTATCTCCTTACCAGAGATCCAACCCACACCCCCACAACCTTTTCATGTAGGGAATGCCAATCTAATCAACTGAGCCACCTGGCCAGGGCTATGTATCTTCTCAATACCTGTGGTTATATTTTGCAATAAAAAAGGGAAAATACTCTCCTTAGAGAGGATTTAAAAAAATAGTAATATTCTAAAGAGAATTCTAAGAATGTTATTCAAAAGATCAACTCGATTTATAGTTGAAGAAACTAATCAGGACCTCTAAATCCAAATACATACTGTATTCTAAATTCTATAAATAAACTTTGAGCTTTAGCATTAGAATGTCATTCTTCATCCAAATAAAGGGGGGATTTCAGTAATCGAATTACTCAAGAAGTCATGCAAATTCTAAAATCTTAATACCAAACACCCCACTTCTATTTTTGAAATCTGAAATAAGTGTCCAGTGTTGACTGGACAGTTTTAAAGCAGTTTTAGATTAGACACTGCTAAGTAGAACAATACATATGCCAAGATTTTATAACTTTAATTTTTTGCAAACATAAGTCCCCAAACACATTAAATAACTCATACTAATGTTAAAAAAGTGTATGTTATGTATGTGGGATTAAATATTAAAGCCACATAAATTAAATACAAAATATTTTATTGCTGTCCTTATATCACATATTTAAAATCTAAGTCATAACAAGATAAAAATTATATTTGGCATATGAATTTAACTATTGCAGATTAATAAAATGTTTATTGACTCTAGAAGCTGTTTAAAAGACAATTTTAAAAAAATGTGAGCCATTAACAAGATATAGACGCTTTAGATTCTTGAATAGAAGAGTATATTCCTAGATTTTTAATAGACTGGAGTCAATACATGAGAAATCTTTAAAATGTATAGATTTTTTTCTTTGAGAGAAGGTGACAGCAATTAACTGAGAAGTCACTAAACTAACAAACCTTAAAATTCAGATTAGGTGAAACAGTGGTTTTTAGAAAGTTATTAAACCACTTTACTAAGGAAAAGTGTTTTCAATCTGTATGTGACTCTCACCAAGAACTTCAGAGAACCTTTTTCATAATTTCATAGTTATTAAAACTAAAACATTATATGGCTAAATATCCATCTGGAAACAAAACAGAAAAGAAAACTAAGTCAAATTTGTCTCAACAGACGTGCTATTGAAAAAGATCTACCAGAGCACCCCCAAAATGTCACTAAATACTTGCTTTATACTGTGAAATGAGTCTCTTACCAGTTAAAGATTAATTTTTTTAACAGAATTAGAAAATTCCTTTCTCGCTCTGGACTTCTGTCCCTATCAAGCTACTTATTCCGTAAGTCTACCAGATATGCTGGGAAAATTACCTTAGTTAGCGTGCTTCCCTCTCACAATTACGCCAAACTTGGGAGAATTCTTTCAAGCGCAGGAGCTAAAAAGTTTATTTACGCTTGGTTTCCTGGCGGAAGGAAGGCCCAGCGCGTGCGGGAAGGAAACAAAACCCACACACGGACTATGGCGATGCTAAACACTATACAGTACGACACCTTCCTTCTCAACACCTAGAACTCCACGTCAGAGGGAGCCTTCACAAGGGCCAGTCAGCGCCCACGGACCACTCAGTTCTGCCTCTGGAACAAGGGTCCTGGTTCAAGCCTGATCCCTCCTCCCCACCGGGTTTCCAGAAACAAGGCTGACGCGAGAACAGCAAGCATTTTTAAAGATATGGTTGAACAGGCTTTGAGAAAGAGTCGGCTTGAACAGGTAAATACCACATAGGAGACAAGAGGGATGTAATGTGCATCGCAGAGCAAATCCAAAGTTTTAGCACATTACTTACAGTTCACCTGAGGAATATCACAACAAACTGAAATTAAGAAGGTGAGAAAATGGAGCTGCAGAATCAAGAAATCGGCATTAAACTCAACCGAAGCGGAAAAATTCTTTGACTACTCAGGCTTTGTTTTGTGGTGAGACGACAGACCACCGAATTTCAGAGTTGGAAGACACGTCTCTCCGCGTTCTCCGGCCCGTTCTGGGACTTCAGGGTCGCCCCGCCCTCCCAGCTCTCGGTGGTGTAGTTCCCGGATGGAAGGCGCGGACCTCGGCAGTGGAAGCCAGGGAGAGCCCTGGGGGAGGCCGCGGCCCGGCCCACGAAGCTAGGGCCGGGAGGGAGGGAAAGGAGCGGCCTCTCAGAGGAGACGGAGGGAACAGGGAGGGAGCGAGGAGGCCGCAAGCCGAGAGTGGAGCGCACAGACCAACATCCCACCCCGGAGTACCTTTGGCGAGGGCTACGGTGGAGTTCTCCGTGTCGATGGTGTAGAGGATGCCCTCGTAGCGGATCTCCGCCTTAGAGATAAGGCTGATCTTGCTGCCGATATAAGGGGTGCCCCCACTCATGGCGCCGCTGCCGCTCTGGGCTGCTCGCAGAGAGGCAGAACCACGCCGCGGTCCCGGCTCCGCACGCCCGCTCGCTCCGTCAGCGCCTACAGCAGCCGCCTCAGACCCAACATGGCGGCAGCGCCGGCTCCGCTACCCTCCCCCAGCCTTCCGCCCTCAAGCCGCGTCGCGGCGGCGGCGGCGGCGGCGGCAGCGGTGACGGCGCGGGGTATGCTGGGCCAGGGAGGCCGCGCTCTCGCGAGACTCGGCCGGCTGCTGGTGGCTCCGCCGTTCTCCACCGACTGGTTAGTCTCCCGGACGCCGTTTGGCCTGGTCTGGCGCGTCCCTGCTTGAGCCGGCTAAGAAGAGTTTAAGGAGAGGCGAATTGCTTCGTGGCGCCCCGACACTGTGGGTGCGCGCGGCCCTGTTGACCTCAGCTGTGGCCTTCACCATTTCCATACCCGTCGTATTTTGTCCTGAGTCCTATGTCTTTGCAAACGCTGATCCCTCTGCCTGACCCGCCTCTAGACTGACGATTTCGTGTAAGACCCGGTCCTTTACCCATTTAGGCAACTGTGCACCTTACAGAGGTTCATGACTCCATTATAGCATCCACTGGCCAACGAGCTTCCGTCTGGTTCCCCGCCCCGGGTTGCTGGAGCAGGGACTCTAAGACTTTTGAGATGATCCCATTCGGTCCCACAGCTTTCAAAGTCATTGTTCACATACCAATCCCGAGTATTTACTCTGTGAATTCTGGACTTATATAAACAATAGACCCAAACTCTCTAGTTGGATGTTTAATTGGCAACTTTGTGTGTCCAAAGCCCTAATCCTGATTTCCTGTCTAAACCTAACCTTTCACCATGGTTCTCCATTGAGGTGTGAAAATGATTAAAGGAAAACCTCATTAAAAATGGAGTGAGGAAGCCCTGCACAGGAAATTTCTGGAAGATACCACCCATCACAGTTTACCTTACAAATTTGGGCATGAAGAAGCTTACTTTACTACCCGCAGGAGGAAGGAAGGGTTTTCTCCTTGTCCAGTAACAGCCTAGCAAGTGAGAAACCACCACACTCAGCAGCTGAGAAGCTCCCACCATCCTGAATTTTCACTCTTGTCTAATGGAGTTTTGCTTTTTTTTTAAAGCAAAATATTGTTTTTTTAAGATTTTATTTATTTATTTTTAGAGAGGGAAGGGAGGGAGACAGCAAGAAATACCAATGTGCAGTTGCTGGGGGTTATGGCCTGCAACCCAGGCATGTGCCCTGACTGGGAATTGAACCTGAACCTGGGACACTTTGGTTCCCAGCCCAAGCTCAATCCACTGAGCTACGCCAGCCAGGGCTGGAGTTTTGCTTTTTAACTGCCCACCTGAATCTAACCGCTTCTCAGCCATCTCCACCGCTACTATCTGTAACATGATACCATTATTTTGGTCAGGATTATTGCAATGGCCTAAAAGTTCCCTCAGTTTCTGCCCTTGCCCCCAATAGTTTATTCTCAACATAGCAGGCAGAAGGATATTGTGAAAATCTAAATCAGATTATATCCCTCCTCCACTCAATGCTCCTCTACCCAATAATCCCATGTCACACAGAGTGAAAAGCCAGACTCCTTACTTTGTCTTATAAAGGCATGCATGATTTAGCCCCTGGTTACCCTACTTTCCCATTTGTTTCAGCCACCCCTTCTTTACCCAGAGCTTTCACAATTCATTCAGATCTCTGCTCAAATGTCTTCTCCAGGGATGACTTTCTCTACTGTCCTACTTTAAATAAGAACACCTGCATCACTCTGCATGTTCTTACTCTGCTGCTTGCTTTTTCTTCAAAGCATTTATCTCTCCCCAATATGTCTACTTAATTATTTCTGTGTATCTGTTTTCTTCACTGGAATGTAAATGTCTTGAGGGGAGGACTTTGTTTTGGTCACTGCTGGATGGTCAGGACCAAGTCCAGTCCCTGGCACAGGGAAGCATCCGGGTAAATGGCTGTATGAGTGAACAGTTAGAGGAAGGCAGAGCATAGGCAGGATGTCTGGTGAGCTGAGTGAACAAATGGTGAAAAGCCTGGCAACACTATGATGGGGAAGCAGAAGAGAAAGGAAAGCAATAGAGGCTGTACTAGAGCTGATACACAGTGACTTCAAAGGAAGGCTGTGAAATATGAGCTTAAGTGCAAGATTGCAGCCAGGGAGTTGAACTCTCATTTCTGTTCCTTCCACCCCCTTCCCAGCCTGGAACCTAGCTTACTTTCTCATGCCTGCTGAGTGAGCTCATTTTTCCTCCATCTATTGAAATAAGCTAACAGTTTCTAAATTTACATCTCCATTCCAGATCTCCTGACTTCCAGAGTCACATAAACTACATATTTACCAGATGCAATTGCTTGGGTGTCCCACTAGCAGTTCCAGCTTCACATTTTAAAAATTATCTAGATCTATCTTTCCTCCTTTTCCAAAACAAACATGTTCTTTAAAAAAATGTAATTATACCTTATTAATTGTGCTTTTAGAGTTGTCCTGATTTTCCCCTTTACCGTACTCCCCTCAGGGTCCCCTCCTTCCTCAGGCAATCCCCCTACCATTGTTCATGTCCATGGGTCATGTGTATAAGTTCTTTGACTACTCCATTTCCTATACTGTACTTTATAACCCCATTGCTATTCTGTAACTAGCTATCTATACTTCTTTTTTTTAATGTTTATTCAGGTCTTCTGCTCGTTTTTAATATGATTTTTTGTTGTTGAGTTGTGTGAATTTTTTTTAAGATTTTATTTATTTATTTTTAGAGAGGGGAGGGAGGGAGGGGGGGAGAGAGAGAGAGAGAGAGAGAGAGAGAGAGAGAGAGAAACATCATGTGCGGTTGATGGGGGTTATGGCCTGCAACCCAGGCATGTACCCTGGCTGGGAATCGAACCTGGGACACTTTGGTTCCCAGCCCGCGCTCAATCCACTGAGCTACGCCAGCCAGGGCACTATCTATACTTCTTAATCTCCTCTTCTTCACCCATTCTCTCCCTCTCTCCTCCCATCTGGCAATCATCTGGTAACTAACTTCTTTTCTCTTCCTACTTTTAGAGTCTCTATTTATCTTTAACCTTTGGCCTTTTAATTGTGTGTCTTAGAGTGAGCCTCTTTGCATCCATCATAACTGGGGCTCTCTGTGCTTCCTGGACTTGCAATCTATTTCCTTCACCAAATCAGGGATGTTTTCTTTCACTATTTTTTCAGATAGGTTCCCAATTTATTTGCTCTTTCTCTCCTGCTTCTGGCACCCCTATAATGCAAACGCTGGACTCCTTAAATTTGTCCCAGAGGCTGTTTATACTGTTTTCATTTTTTTTTAAATTCTTTTTTCTTCTTCTTGTTCTGTGTGGTTGTTTTTTAGTTCCTTATGTTTCAAATCATTGATTTGATTCTCAGTTTCATACATTCTACTGTTGTTTCCCTGTAAATTGTTCTTTATTTCAATTATTATATCCTCCAGTTCTGACTATGTCTTTTTTTTATGTTGCTGAGGTCCTCACTGAGTTGAGCATCCTTATAAACTGCTTTGAACTCTGCATCTGATAGATTGCTTATCTCCATTTAGCTCCTTTTCTGGAGTTTTGATCTGTTCTTTCATTTGGGCCCTGTTTCTTTGTCTCCTCATTTTGGCAGCCTCCCTGTGTTTGTTTCTATGTATTAGGTAGAGCTGCTTTGACTCTGTATCTTGCAGTGTGGCCTAAAGTAGTAGGTGTCCTGTAGGGTCCAGTGGCACAGCCTCTCCTATCACCCAAGCAGGGTATTTGAGGTGTGGTTTCCATGTCGGCTGAATACACCCGCTTCTGTAGTTGAAACTTGGTTGCTGTTGCCAAATCAATGGGAGGGATTTACCCAGGCCAGCCAGCTGCAAAGACTGGCTGTGACCACTGACCACTAACCTCTGCCATCCATGGAGGATCAGCTGTGCAGGGGCACAGTGGTGGTGCTCTGACGTGGTCTATAGCTGTCCACTGGGTGCAATGGCCCTGGGGTTTCCTGGGTGGTGCAGGCCAAGGTCAGTCCCTACCTGTGTTTTGTCACGGGCACCCTGTTTGAGCTGGAAAGCAATCTGAGATGGCTGCTACTCGTGCTGGACATGGAGACTCCCAGGTGAAGCCAAGCTGTGATTCTAATCTAGCTGCTGCTGGAGATCACTGAAGCCAGCTGTTGCTTGTTTGGTAGGACTTAGGGGCCAAGACCAGCCATTCTTCTGGAAAAGTAGCTTGGGTGGGCCCATAAATTGGGTTGGGTAGAGCCTCTGTGGATGTCCAGGGTGGGTCACACAGTGTTAGCCAGGTTGATGGAGTCTCAGATAGGGCACTAAGGCACTAACCTACTGGTTCTGTGGCGGGAGGGCTCAACAAAAGGACCATGGACTATGTTTGTAACAGAGTGCAGCCAGGGGCCCTCCAAAGAAGGATTTGTAATGTGGGTCCAGAACTCAGGGTGTTCAAGAAATATTAAAAATATGGGATGTCCTCACCCCCTGTAGGTCTGAACTGGGGGGGTGGGACACATGGAACGGAGCTATTGAGAGTTTTGCATAGCAACGGTTTTGCAAATAACCTTGGGCATGGTCACTTAACATATCTATAAGTTTTAACTGGTTTCATGGATATATTAAATAGTTGTGGCCACGCTTTGAGCCAGGGGGATGGGAGTGACATCCACCCAGGATGTAACTGGAAGGCAACTCCCCCTGGTTACAGGACCTGCGTGAGAGCTTGGAGATGACTGGCTTTACACCACAAGGCCACGCCTGCCCAGACTTCTTATGGCAGCCCAGAAAAGCTGGAAAAATATGGGAATGCTGGTAAGTGTAGCTGATTGTGGGAGGAGTCAGAAATGGGACTGCAGAGGAAGATTGGCACTGGGATTTAAAAACCTGGGCATGGCAGCTATGTGGGATGTTTGGGACCATGTGACATGGGTGAGAGTCGGGACCAGGTGGCTTTCGGGTGCTCCCTCTTGCCACGTGGCTTAGGAAGCAGGAGAGACCTTGCTGGGAAGGAAAGGGGTGAAAGGACATCTTGCTGGTCTGCCATGAGAAGGTGCTGTATGGTTTAAGATTAACTGGAGATCACAGTGTCGACACAGCTGATGGTGCCGGGAACGAAGAAACCACCTGAGCCATGGACGTCTACTTCTTTTCCTGAGATATGGTACCCTGGACTGGGTAGAGGGAGAAGGAAGGACTGTGTGCATTTGTGGGTATTCTAAAGTACTTTAGTGTTTTAATGAAAACAAGTTATTACTCTAAGTCTGTATGACTTTTTAAATAAATAATTCCTTCCCTTTTCACCAATCCCTGGCACTGAGAAATATCTTTCCCTTGCGGTGGGCAAGGTGAACCTAGTATGGGCGGGGGAACCCTGGGAACACAAGAGGGGGGAGGTCTATTCGGTAATACTATATCATTCACCACCATCTCGTCCCCGGTCCAGACATTTCAGTCTCCCTATATACCAGTGGAGCCCTTCAAACTGTTACTGCAGTGCTGGAGCTCAGAGGGAATGAGTCTGAGTAGGTGAGTTCGTGTGTGTGTTCTTTATGAGGAACTGCTTGGGGCTCCAGCAGTGTCTTCCACCAACTCAATCCCTGCTGTTTCTGCAGCCAGAAGTTGTGGGGACTTATTTTCCTGGCTCTGGAATCCTGGGTTGGTGAAACTGGTGTGGGTCTGGGACTCCTCACTCCAGAGACATCCCTCTCAAATTTTTATCCACATGGGTATGGGGCCAGCCTGTTCTGCATCTGCACCCCTTCTACCAGTCTGGATGAATGTGGTTTCTGTAATCTGAGGTTGTTTGAGACCATTGTTGTCAGACTTCAATTCAGCTCAATTTCTGATGTTCCTGAGTGATAGTTGTTCTATGTTTTAGTTGTAATTTTGATGTGGTTGTGTGAGGACGTGAGCCATGGCTGCCTACACCACCATCTTGACTGGAAGTCATAAACCTGTTTTTACCTATGTTCCCTGTCAGGATGGGTGGGGTAGGACAAAATGGCGTCCGAACTAGAACCTGGAAGAGACAGCTGACGTAAAACCAGGGTGTGAGGAGAACCACCAATGATATGTTGCCACTTTATTTGGAGGGGACCAATCCCCAGCTCCCACGAAGAGAGGTGACTGGAATAAAACCCTGCCCTATTCCCTGCTCGGCAAGGCTTTTTCAGCCCCACCGTGCAGACCAGGAAATCTCTCCCGGGCACAAAACCCCAATAAAGCTCTATACTGCCTAATTTTGTGGCTGATTAGCATTTATTCCTTGGCGGAGTCTAAGAAAACCTTTCATTCCCCATCTCCTTAACTGGCCTAAGGACTCACCTGGGTGTCCAATCCTGAAACCAAGAGTCCCTATCTACCTATATCAATCAATCACCAATCTTGCTGATTCTACTTTATGTTTTGTAATCCATAGTTTCCTGCACCCTAGGGCAACAGAAACTATGTACACATGCAGCTAATCAGTGTGGTAGACCGTAGTGTATTAACCATGTGACTTTTCAATTTATATGCCAGAAAAAAAGTTGAGAAGTGTAACACATTTCACTACCATGGCTTCCTAAAACCCAAATCCTGTGTTTCTTCCCAGCTTAAGAGCCATTAATGACTTCTGGTAGCCTACAGAAAAAGAACTCCCACCCATGAGTGTTTTCAGAAATAGATTTTCTAGAATTTCTACATTGGAAGGGTTAAGGAGAGGCAATCTTGTAAGAAGGGATGATGGGGAGGATTGAAGTTTTGTCCAAAGCTAATTTTCTATCTAGTATGGTTTTTTTTTCTTACATTTGTCTTTGCTCAATGAAACAGGGGAGTGGCTAATGAAGAAAAGGGAAGAAACAAGGACCCTGTGCCTCACCATCTTTTGGTGTGGTTGCTGTTATTCATTGTAACTCCCAGCATAACCTCTGCATGTCTTAGGCTATGGTCACACTGAATTAATTGCTTCTCAGAACATATATCTCACTCTTCCTCCTTTACTCATTTCTTAATCTCCAAGTTGATATAGCCTACTCTCTACCCTAACTCCATTTTACAGGCAAAAATATACAGTCACACTGATTCTAGAGATTAAAAATTAGCTCAGAATAGATCAAAGACCTAAATGTATGAGTTAAAACTATAAAACTCTTAGAAGAAAACATTGGAGTAAATCTTTGTGACCTGGATTCTTAGATATAACACTAAAAGCTTAAACAACCAAAGAAAAAGTATGTAAATTGGAGTTTATATAAAATTTTATGCTTCAAAGGACACTATATAGACAGTGAAAAAGATAACCCATAAAATGGGAGAAAATATTTGCAAATCAAAGCAAGCATGATTTGCAAATGTGATAAGGGCTTGTGTCCAGAATGTATAAAGAATTCTTACAATCAACAATAAAAGCATAAATTAAGTTGCCCATTTTAAAAATGGGTAAAAGCCCTGACTGATGTGGCTCAGTTTGTTGGGCATAGTTCTGTGAAGCAAAAGGTTGCCCTTGGTTTCATTCCTGGTCAAAGAACATTCCTGCGTTGCAGGGTCAGTCCCTGGTTGGGTCATTGATGTTTTTCTCACATCGATGTTTCTCTCCCTCTCTTTCTTCCTCCATTCCCTCTCTCTATAAATAAAGTATATTTAAAAAATAAAAATAGGTAAAGTATTTGTATAGACATTCCACCAAAGAAGACTTGTAAATGGCTAAATAAACAAGGAAAAAGATGCTTAATACCATCTATCATTAAGGAAGTGCAAATTAAAACCACTTCATACCTACTAGGATGGCTGTACTCAAAAAGATAATCATAAGTGTTAGAATGTGGAGAAGTCAAAATCCTCACATATTTTTTGTGCCACTTTGGAAGAAAGTTTGACAGTTCCTCAAAAAGTTGAATGTAGGGTTACCATATGATGCAGTTGTTCCATTTCCTAGGTATATTCTCAGGAGAATTAAAAACACACGCCTCCACAAAAACTTTTACACAGATGTTGATAGCTACACTATTTATAATAGCCAAAGTGAAAATAGCTCAAATATCCACCAGATGATAAATGGATAAACAGAATACTGGTATATTCATAAATGGGAACTTCTTTAGCCACAAAAAGAAATAATGTACTGCTACATGTTATAACATGGGTGAACCTTAAAAAACATTATTTTAAGTGAAAGAAATTAGACATGAAGGCCATATATTGCATAGTTCCATTGATATGAAATGTGAATTGCATGACAATAAAAAAAACTCAAAGTCTTCTCATATTATGACCAAGGTTATGTAGCAACATGGGCCCATACGTATAATATTTAAATTAAAAAGCTAAATGCAAAATTATATGGGTATAAAAGATTTTTTCTTTTTTTTCAATTTTTAAAAAGATTTTATTTATTTATTTATTTATTTATTTAGAGAGGGAAGGGAGGGAGGGGGAGAGAGAGAGAGAGAGAGAGAGAGGGAGAGAGAGAGAGAGAAACATCAATGTGCGGTTGCTGGGGGTCATGGCCTGCAATCCAAGCATGTACCCTGACTAGAAATCGAACCTGGGACACTTTGGTTCACAGCCCGTGCTCAATCCACTGAGCTACACCAGCCAAGGCGGTATAAAAGATTTTTTAAAAGAAAAAAACAGGCAGCATATGAAAATCAATCAGAAAAATACCTTTCATGTGCTTTTGCATCAAAGTATTAGGTATAAGGTTTTTATGATAGTTTTTTTTCTCTCTGTACTAGTTAGGAGATGTGCTCTGGTTATCTATTGCTATTTAACAAGTCATCCCAAAATTCTATAATTTAAGACAAAAACCATTTTATTGTACAGTAAGCCCTTGCTTAATGTCACCAATAGGATCTTGGAAACAGTGACTAAGTAAAAGGACCCATAATAAAACCAATTTTACCATAGGTTAATTGATATAAACAAGAGTTAATTTCCTACAGCATATTTTTGGTCACAAAACCATCACAAAACTTCTAGATAAAGACCTAAAACAACTTCTGGCCAAGACAAAGGCATAGGTAGGCACACTGTGCCTCCACATACAACCAAAATAAGGACAACAACAATTTAGAAACAAAAATACAATCAGTACTGACAGAAAATTGAACTGTATGGAAGTCCAACAACCAAGGAGTTGAAATAGACATATTCATCCAGGCCAGTAGGAGGGGCAGAGTTGGGCGGCCAGGCAGAGAAGGGTTGCGGCAAAAAAATTGGTGGCTGGCAGATCCCGAGTGCTCAGGGTGGCAGTGGGTAGACCCAGTGGGTGGATTGTGGAGGGGCTTGGAGTGCAAGGCGGCTGGCAGACCCGATGGTACCACATTCGCACCCAGATAACCAGGCAAAAATGGGAAGTGAGACAGACCACACAATTCAGGGCTCCAGGACTGGGAAATAAAGCCTCAAAACATAGATTGAAAACACCTGTGGGAGTTGAGGTGCCAGGAGAGACTCCCAGCCTCACAGGAGAGTTTGCTGGAGAGACCCACAGGGTCCTAAAATGTACACAAGCCTACCCACATGGAAATCAGCACCTGAAGGGCCCAGCTTGCTTGGGGGAAGAGGCGGAAGGGACTGAAATCCAGCAGAGAGTGGAGCAAGCGCCATTGTTCCCTCTCAGACCCTTCCCCCACATACAGCATCACAACTGCAGCGATGTGGGTGGCCCCAACCTGGTGAATACCTGAGGCTCCGCCCCTCACTACATAACAGGTGCATCAAGACAAAAAAATGACCCAAATGAAAGAACAGATCAAAGCTCCACAGCAAAAACAACTAAGCAACGAAGAGATAGCCAACCTATCAGATGCACAGTTCAAAACACTGGTAATCAGGATGCTCACAGAATTGGTTGAATTTGGTTGCAAATTAGATGAAAAAGTGAAGGCTACAATAAGTGAAATGAAGAAAAATGCATAGGGAATCAATAGTGATGGGAAGGAAACTGGGACTCAGATCAATGGTGTGGACCAGAAGGAAGAAAGAAACATCCAACCAGAAAAGAATGAAGAAACAAGAATTCAAAAAAAAAAGAAGGAGAGTCTTAGGAACCTTCAGGATATCTTTAAATGTTCCAACATCTGAACTATAGGGGTACCAGAAGGGGAAGAGGAAGAGCAACAACTGGAAAAGTTATTTGCACAAATAATAAAGGAGAACTTCCTCATTCTGGCAAAGGAAATAGACTTCCAGGAAGTCCAGGAAGCTCAGTGAGCCCCAAAGAAGTTGGGCCCAAGAAGAAACATACCAAGGCACATCATAATTACATTAGCCAAGGTAAAAACGAAGGAAAGAATCCTAGAAGCAGCAAGAGATAAGGGGGCAGTAACCTACAAAGGAGTTCCCATCAGACTGTCAGCTTATTTCTCAAAAGAGATCTTGAAGGCAAAAAGGGGCTGGAAAGAAGTATTCCAAGTCATGAAAGACAAGGACCTATATCCCAGATTACTCTATCCAGCAAAGCTTTCATTTAGAGTGGAAGGGCAGATGGAGTGCTTCTCAGATAAGGTCAAGTTCAAGGAGTTCATCATCACCAAGCCCTTATTTTATGAAATGTTAAGGGGACTTATCTAAGAAAAGAAGATACAGAAAAAACATGTATAGTAAAAGGACAGCAAACTCACAATTATGAACAACCACACCTAAAGCAAAACCAAAAGAAACTAAGCAAACTAGAACAGGAACAGAACTACAGAAATGGAGATCACATGGAGGGTTAGCAACAGGGTAGTGGGAGGAGGAGAGAGGAGGAAAAGGTACAGAGAATAAGTAGCATAGATTGTAGGTTGAAAATAGATGGGGGGGCAAGGATAGTATGGGAAATGTAGAAGCAAAAGAACTTATAAGTATGACACATGAATATGACTAAAGGGGGGATATGGGTGGGAGAGGGTGTACAGGGTGGAGGGTAGTGAAGGGGGGAAAATGGGACAACTGTAATAGCATAATTAATAAAATGTACTAAAAAAAGAAATCGGGTCATTTTTCAAGAGAGTAACATTTATTTGTTGTTCCACTTATTTATGCATTCATTGGTTGAATCTTGTATGTGCCCTGACTCAAGATTGATATCAGTAATTATATGAAATATAAATTGACTGAATCAGGGGTGTCCAAACTTTTGGTGTCTCTGGGCCAAAATGGAAGAAGAGTTGTCTTGGGCCACATATTAAATACATTGTGACATGTAATCACAAAAACATCTCATAAGGTTTTAAGTAAATTTAAGATTTTGTGTTGGGCCGAATTCATAGCCATCATGGGCTGCATGTAGCCTGTAGGCCACAGGTGGGACACCTCTAGTTCGACCGCCAATTTGGATATCCATTAAGAGAGTCTATTGTTTTCTGTTGAAACTCTGCATCTTTTTTACTCTGTCCTTCTTATGATCTGTTTTCTTTAACAATTTTTAAAAAAAATTTTTTCTGCTAATTCTTGCACTTGGGTCACTTGAGGATCTGCATGGATTGATTTTTTTTTCCTCTTGATTATGGGTTCCATTTTCTTGCTTCTTTGTATCTCATAATTTTGTATTGTATGTTTGGACATTGTGTTAATTTTATTAATATTTCAGAAGGCTTTATTTATTTATTTTCGGAGAGAGAGGAAGGGAGGGAGAGAAACATCAATGTGGGGCCCCTACTGGGGACCTGGTCTGCAACCCAGGCGTTTTCTCTGACCGTGAATAGAACCTATGACCCTTTAGTACTCAATCCACTGAAACACACTAGTTAGGGCTGGACATTGTATTTAAAAGAACCAAAGTGAATTGAGCAAATATATATTTTTTTCCCCAGAGAGGATATACCTTTTCCTCTGCCAGTCAGTTGGAAAGAGTGGCTGATCATTCTGTTCCAAACAAGAGCTGAGCTGAATTAAGGCTGAAGTGCAGCTTTAGTTAATTTCAGTTCACCTGGGCTTCAAATGTCTTAAGGGCAAGATATGTCCTGAGGGCCTTAGGGGCCCCTCTTCCTATTTGGACTAGGACCCAAGCACTGAGTATTGAAGATCTCTCTCTTTCAGTGCAGGCCCCAGCCTCCTATTCTGCCACCCATTTAAACAAAGAGGAGGAATAGCTCTGTGTTTTGGGTTCTTATATATTCTTATCTGTTGCTTTAGCCTGTACAGATATTTAAAGTATCAGGGATTAGCTGAAGAACATATATGTATAACCCATAGACACAGACAACTATATGGTGAAGTCGAGGGAAATGGGGGTAGGGAGGAAAAATGGGGACATCTGTAATAATGTAAATATTAAAAAAAGAAAAAGAAAGAAAAACTATCACCTGCTTCTTCCTAACCAAGCAGACTATCTGATTGTGGCAGGCACCATCACCTGCCTGCCCATGCCAAGACTTGGCAAATGCCCTCAGTGGCCACTAATCTTTTCTCACTTAAGGAAACTGTCCCCTGCTTCAGAATTTAGTTCCTTTACACCACTTTGTGATCTTTGTAGAAATAAATATTATATTTTACCCATTTTCCCCTATGATTACAGCCTACTTGGAAGAGGAATTTGGAAGAATTTTTGTCCATGTTTATAACCACTGAGGTTATATCCATTACATCTGTAGTGAGGCCCTTACAACCATGTTTTCCTCTAAAGTTGGGATAGATTGCTTAGTCCTTCAGTTAAATAACATATGACATTGTTGGCTTGCATTTGGGTTGTATTTTTGGGGAAACATATCCCTTCAAACACCAGAACCATTAAATTAGGAATGTCTTTATTCCTAATTTAAAATAATGAAATTGAAGCTTAGAGGAATAAAATAATTTAGATCCAGGATTGAGGTGGAAAATCATGGATTTCAACGAAGCTGGTATGATTTCATAATACATGTGCTTTACACTATTTTAGGATGGTAAATTGAATTTTTCATCAAGTGACAACTCAAGCAGATGACACTGCTTGCTGGGAGATTTGTGCTGAGAATTTTGAGGTTGTGCTTGAGACAATCAGGATACTGTGTCATGAACAATTATTAGGATCTTCCATGGACACAGGATGGAGGAGTGATGAAACCAGGCCCAAATCTCTCTCTGTTCCATCTGCTGTGTAAGTATATACAGTGAGGGTGCATATAGTAAAGTGCTTTGTAAGCATCTATAATTATATTATTTTTACCATCACCCAAATATTTGTTCAAGTGGTCTTAACAAAAAACAGTAGAAGTGCTTAAGAAGGGTCGGTGATTGGTAAGTAAAATAATGGAAATTAATTTATAATTAATTTATACATTTCTAAAATGAAAATCTTATGATGCCAGACCTGGCTAGCAAACCCCACCAAAAATTTTCAATGGCTTATTCTTGCTCTCTGTTCTCCAAATTTCCTGCAGTATGTCATTTTCAAAACATAATTGTGTAGTCTTCCAGCCAAGATGGAGGCATAGGTAGACACACTGTGCCTCCTTGTACAACCAAGATAGGGACAACAATTTAGAAACAGAATAACAACCAGAACTGACAGAAAACTGAACTGTTTGGAAGTCAAACATTCAAGGAGTTAAAATAGACACATTCATCCAGACTGGTAGGAGGGGCAGAGTTGGACAGCTGGGCCAACTCTGAGCAGAGAGCAGAGAACATTGGGACCAGGTGTGTAAGGCATCTGGGGCATGCAAGATCACAGCAGGCAGACCCTGAGGGCAAGTGGCAGCTGGCAGACCCCGGCCGAGGGTTGGCAACCAGCAGACCCAGCGAGAAGGCGATTGTGAAGCAAGGCACTGTGCACAACCCAGGATCCCAGCCCTGGGAAATAGAGCCTTGGGGCACTGACTGAAAACACCTGTGGGAGTTGAGGTGCAGGGAGAGACTCCCAGCCTCACAGGAGAGGTTGTTGGAAAGTCCCATGGGGTGCACAAGCCCACCCACATGGGAATTGGTACCAGAGGGGCCCAGTTTACTCAGGGGAAGCGGCGGAAGGGATTGAGGTCCAACAGAAAGCACAGCAAGCACCATTGTTCCCTCTTGGACCCCGCCTCCACACACAACCCAGTGACTGAAGTGCCCCACCCTGGTGAACACCTAAGGCTCTGCCCCTCATATGTAACAGGTACGACCAGACCAAAGGGGAAAAAAATGATGGCCCAAACAGAAGAACAAATGAAATCCCCATAATCAGTACATTTAAGTGGCCGAGAGATAGCCAAATTATCAGATGCACAGTTCAAAGCACTGGTGATCAGGATGTTCACAGAATTGATTGATTTTGGTCGCAAATTAGATGAAAAAGTGAAGTCTACAATAAGTGAAATGAAGAAAAATGCACAGAGAACCAATAGTGATGGAAGGAAAGCTGGGTCTCACATCAATGGAGTGGACCAGAAGGAAGAAAAAACATACAATCAGAAAAGAATGAGGAGGGGACTTCCGGCAAGATGGAGGAATAGGTGGATGCACCGTAACTCCTCGCACAAACAAGATTAGAACAACAATAATTTACAACAATAATTTACAGACAGAATAACACCCAGAACTGACAGAGGATTTATCTGAATGGAAGTTGGACGGCCAAGAAGTTGAAGTAGACCTGTTCATCCAGACTGGTAGGAGAAGACGAGCCGGGCGGGTGTGGGTCGGCGGTGGGCGGAGGTCGGGGAAAGTTTGGCATGAAATCGGTGTGACAGCCATCCGGGGTGCAAGAATGCAGCAGTGATCCGTGAATACGCAAGCTGCGGCTGGCGGAGCCAGTGGGGCAGTGATTGTGGACCAGGGCAGAACTCGCAGCCCAGGATCCCAAGAAGGGTCTGGGCCCAGGAGAACGGAACTGCCGCCATTGTTCCCTCCCGTCCCTGCTCCTGCCCCCACCCCCACATATAACGTCACAATCTAGCGACTGGGGTGCCCAGCCCTGGTGAACACCTAAGGCTCCGCCCCCCACCATAACGAGAGCGACAAGACCAGGGGGAAAAAAAAAGGAGAGACAGGGAAAAATATGTTTCCAGCAGAGCAGATCAGTCCCCCAGGACTCATCCTTTTGAGCGACCAAGAAATAGCCAATCTATCAGATGTGCAGTTCAAAACACTGGTGATCAGAAAGCTCACAGAATTGGTTGATTTTGGGCGCAATTTAGATGACAGGATGCACGTTACCATAAAAGAGATGCAGGAAGATATACGGAGGAGAGCCAATAGTGAAAGGAAGGAATCTGAGTCTCAAAACAATGCAGTGGACCAGAAGAAAGATAGAATCAACCAAGCAGGAAAGCATGATGAAATAAGAATTCAAAAAATCGAGGAAACCCTTAAGAGCATCCAGGACACCTTTAAACATTCCAATATCCGAATTATAGGGGTACCAGAATCGGAAGGGGAAAAGTAACAAATTGAGCACGTATTTGAACAAATAATAAAGGAGAACTTCCCCAACCTGGCAAAGGGAACAGTCTTCCAAGAAATCCAAGAAGCTCAGAGAGCCCCAAAGAAGTTGGACCCAAGAAGAAACACACCAAGGCACATCATGATTACATTAGCCAAGGTAAAAATGAAGGAGAGAATCCTAGAAGCAGCAAGAGATAAGGGGACAGTAACCTCCTACAAAGGAGTTCCCATCAGACTGTCAGCTGATTTCTCCAAAGAGACCTTACAGGCAAGAAGGGGCTGGAAAGAAATATTCCAAGTCATGAAAGACAAGGACCTACATCCCAGATTGCTCTATCCAGCAAAGCTCTCATTTAGAATGGAAGGGCAGGTAAAGTGCTTCTCAGATAAGGTCAAGTTAAAGGAGTTCATCATCACCAAGCCCTTATTTTATGAAATGCTAAAGGGACTTATCTAAGAAAAGAAGATAAAGAAAAGACATGCTTAGTAAAAGGACAGCAAACTCACAAATATTAACAACCACACCTAAAGCAAACCAAAAGAAACTAAGTAAACAATTAGAACAGGAAAAAGAACCACAGAAATGGAGGGCACATGGAGGGTTAGCAGCAGGGGGGTGGGGGGAGGAGAGAGGGGGAAAAGGTATAGAGAATAAGTAGCATAGAATGTAGGTTGAAAATAGATAGGGGGAAGGCAAGAAAAGTACGGGAAATGTAGAAGCTAAAGAACTCATAAGTATGACACATGGACATGTACTAAAGGGGGGAAATGTGGGTGGGAGGGGGGTACAGGGTGGAGGGGAGAGAAGGGGGGAAATGGGACAACTGTAATAGCATAATCAATAAAATATATTAAAAAAAGAATGAAGAAATAAGAATTCAAAAAAATGAGGAGAGGCTCAGGAACCTCCAGGACATCTTTAAATGTTCCAACATCCGAATTATAGCAGTACCAGAAGGGGAAGAGGAAGAGCAGCAACTGGAAAAGTTATTTGCACGAATAATAAAGGAGAATTTCCCCATTCTGGCAAAGGAAATAGACTTCCAGGAAGTCCAGGAAGCTCAGAGAGTTCCAAAGAAGTTGGACCCAAGAAGGAACACACCAAGGCACATCATAATTACATTAGCCAAGGTAAAAACGAAGGAGAGAATCCTAGAAGCAGCAAGAGATAAGGAGACAGTAACCTACAAAAGAGTTCCCGTCAGACTGTCAGCTGATTTCTCAAAAGAGATCTTGCAGGCAAGAAGGGGCTGGAAAGAGGTATTCCAAGTCATGAAAGGCAAGGACCTACATCCAAGATTGCTCTATCCAGCAAAGCTTTCATTTAGAATGGAAGGGCAGATAGAGTGCTTTTCAGATAAGGTCAAGTTAAAGGAGTTCATCATCACCATGTCCTTATTTTATGAGATGTTAAAGGGACATTTCTTAGATAACTAAGAAAAAGAAGATAAGAGAAAGAAGCTAAAAAACATGGATAGTGAAATGACAACAAACTCACAATCATTAATAACCGCACCTAAAACAAAAATGAAAACAAACTAAATAAACAACTAGAACAGGAACAGAACCACAGAAATGTTGATCACATGGAAGGTTAGCAACAAGGGAATGGGAGGAGGAGAGACAAGGAAATAGTACGGAGAATAAGTAGCATAGATGGTAGGTAGAAAATAGGCAGGGTGAGGGCAAGAATAGTATGGGAAATGTAGAAGCTAAAGAATTTATGCCACATGGACATGAACTAAAGAGAGCGAATGTGGGTGGGAGAGGGTGTGCAGGGTGGATGGAAATGAACGGGGGGAGTGGGACAACTGTAATAGCATAATCAATAAAAATATATATATATAAAACATAAATGTGTGAATGGGCTCCTGCTTAACTCTCCTATCTGACCTCTTGCCACTCCACATTTCTTTCCCCCACTCTCCCCTCTACCCCTAGCCTTTGTCCTTCCTTCCAGAAGGTGTGTTAAAGGTCTCTCAGATTCTTCCCTGGAGACTTCCCATTGTAGCTCTCAGCCTATATACCACTTCAGCCCCGGAGCCATCTCACTGTATCATGAGAGCAGCCATTGGAGACAGTTGCTCTTTCCACATGATCCTATCCAGCCTGTACTAACTCTGCCATTGTGCTAATCACATTGTAGTAAAATTGCTGCTACTTATCTATATTCCACACTGGTTTGTAAGTTGTGCTGGGGGCAGGGACTATTTGTACCTTCCACCATTGCATTCTTAGCACCAACTCAGGTCCTTGTGTTGCTGGTGGAAGTAGTATTCTTGCTTTATTGCAAGGAAAACATTCCAGGAGACTCACATATGGGAGATTGTGGCATGGTAAGATTTATTTGTGGTGCTAGATGCAAAACCAAAAGAGTGCCCCTTCTGGGTTCCCATTGTTCTGCCTCTGTGCATCCTACCATGGAAAAGGCACAGTCATGTCTTCATCAAGGCCAAAACAAAGGCCAATGTCCAGAGTTTCTGTGTCACATTAGAGCTTAGTTCTCTGGAGCCCGTCAGCCACCAGCCTCTGGTGGCTGCTAGATCCACATGGCGCTACAAAGAAAAGGCAAGAACAAAAGGGGGTAAGCGTTACTGGACAAGAGAGAAGGGCTTTGTTAGCTTTGTTTATATTATCTTGGGCTTGGGAAGGACTGGGTACTTTTTCAAAGTAACCAATCAACTTCTCAAGCTTTCATGAGCTTCCGATGGGTCCGCCACCTAACCAATGTATTTATTCTTTTCCCAGGTTAGACTGACAAGCCACTATGGTTGCCATTTTGGCTCCCATTGTGCATGTGCCATATGAGCATTTCACTCCCTGCTGTAGTCTGGGTGGATGGACTGGGGAGATTGAAAGCTGTTTTTTTGTCCCTGTATGGGGGAGGGAGGGATATTAATCTCCTTGGCAGGGAAATGCTGCAATCCCTGGAGTGTGTAAAGCTGTAGTTTCCTGGTGAAACAAGCAGGCTTCTTAATATCTGATTTCTTTTGCTTCCTTATTTTACTAATAACTAGCTACCTACCTATGCCAAAATTTGCACAGAGTAGACAGACTTGCAATATATCTCTGTCTGATGAATTAATAGATTAACGATTTTTTAAGAATTTTGTGAATTCACAACAAAGGTGCTCACTGTAGGAGGTGACCCTTATTGAAAATAGAAGATATATGCCCTGACCAGTGTGGTTGGTTGTGTGTTCCATCACAAAGCAAAAGATCACAGGTCCAATTTTCCAGTCAGGGCACATGCCTGGGTTGTGGGTTTGGTCATGGCTGGGATGCATATGAGAGGCAAAAGATCTATGTTTCTCTATTGCATGGATGTTTCTCTCTCTTTCTCCCTCTTTCCCTCGCTCTAAAAATAAATAAATAAAATAATAAAAAATTAAGGTATAGAGGGAACTACTTCTAGCTTTAAAGATTGTATTTTAATACACATGGATTTAAAATAAGTTGTGTAGGACATTTATTGCTGCAACTATTTCCTATGTTTGGTTTTTAAACTAATGTTTTGCCCCAACCTAAGCATTTTTATTCACTTCTTGTATGCTAAGTTAACATGCAAATTTCAATTGTCAGTTGAGCAGTTCTGTGTGATGTTTTCTTGTTACTATTATGGAAGATGCACATGGCTTTCTCAAACACCCCATCTGGGCCCCCAGTGTGGTCTAATTATTCTCAGAAGCCAAGATGTGTTAGAGCTGAGTTTGATTACTCTAATGGCACACAATGTTTTTACAAACCCCTGTATTCCTGAATAATTATCATTATCATATGTATGTGTTTAGCCAAAAGCTTAATTGGAAAATTCCAGAATGAGACAATGCTACACAAGAAAAAAACCTTCCAGTCATTTTCTTTGGAAAAAAAATCAAAGTGCTGTTAATACATGCATAAGGTTAAATCATCAAATCATGTAGAAGGGCTTATGATGCATAACAATTATTCCCAGCCTACCTCTCCCCAACCATGGTCCTATAAGAGACAACAACCACTTTTAACTCTTTCAGCTGTTTCTCTTGGTGGTTATCTTTGTGTCTAAGTAATATGTTTACATCATTTCTTGATTCATCCATTTTAAGCATTATCTATTAACTTTCAGCTATAATAAGTGAAGGTTTATTTCACAGGGCAAGTACTTAGGGATATTTCAAAGTTCTTTTGCATTCCTGAGTGGTTTTTATTTCATCCATGCGGGACTGAGGTTTAGGTTGTATGCATTGTAAGGTGCACCTGTTGTGCCCAGGTGGCACCTGTTCTGATTGTGTAAGGCCTTTGCTATACAGACAGTTCCATATATGCAGATGCCCCTTTCTTGGTTATGTTTTTTATTTGCTTATCTTAGAGTTGTTCAAGTTGGATGCTTTCTTTGGAGCATATATGAAAAGGAGATCATAAATCATCTCTGTGATGAGGCCTCTGTGTAGCAATTTCATTGATTGAGAGACTTCGCTTAATGTAATTAGGTGGGAAGCCACTCTCTAGACGTTTAACTGGTGAACCTCTAAATGTCAGACTGACTGTGAAAGTCTTGGGGTGTTCAGTTACTTTTTACAGAATTACCTCTGCAGTTTTTCTGGGTGCTGCATCTAAGATTCAGCCCCATGACTTTTTCCTGCCCTTTGCTACAGTGGGCTGTAATAGGGATAAAAGGATAATTTGCTCCTGCTTGGCTGCTGTTTCCCTCCCCCTCCATTCCCCACCTTGTGCATTCCAGTTCTTAGCCTCCTGTACTTGGTTTTATCAGTTACCTCCACTTCCCATTTGTGTGTGTTTAGTAAAATATACATAACATAAAATTTATAATTTTCATTATTTTTAAGTATACATATTAGTGGCATTAACTACAGTCACATTGTTGTGAAACCATCATCATCATCCACCTCTAAAACTTTTTCATCAACTCAAACCAAAACTCTGTCCCCATTCTCCCCTCCCGACAGCTTCTGGAAATCACTATTCTACTTTTTGTCTCTATGAATTTGACTACTCTAGATACCTCATGTAAGTGAAATCATACAATATTTGTTCTTTGTGTCCACCCTTACCATCTTTAATAAGCCTGTTGAAATTTCTCATCTCTTGATTTCTGTTGAAATGCTCATCTCTTGTGGATTTGCACTTTTATCTCCTTTATATTATTTTAGAAGGGGGAGGACTTGAAAATAAGAGTCTGGGGTTAAAGACCCATCATCTACCAGGAGTTTATTCATTTTGAAAAAGGAATATTCCAACAAAAGGATCAATACTATATGATTCCAGTGATATGAGGTATCTAGAATAGTCAAATTTATAGAGACAAAAAGTCAAATGGTGGTTACCAGAGGCTGGGAGTAGGGAGTTGTGGGGAATTTTATTGTTTCAAGGGTATGAAATCTAAGTTTGGGATAACAGAAAAGTTCTGGAGGTGGGATGGTGGTGATGGTTATATAATAAGGTAAATACTTTTAATGCCACTAAATCATATACTGAAAATGGTAAAAATGGTAAACTTTATGTTATACATATTTTTATCATAATAAAAACTATTTTTAAAGAAAAGTAATATTTAAAATTTCTATTTTTACTGTGTATCATTTTACTATAATCAAGTGTCTGATGGAAAGTAATTCCTTCAAAATGCTGTGAAAGATGGGGATTTAATTCTGGAAATGACAGTATCTCGTTGTATTGGACCCATTTACCTGCTGATGATAATGATTAGCCCAGGACCAAAAAACAAAAAGCTATTTCTTGAAGGCAATGGTGAGCAATCTAAAGCAGGTAGGAACTGAAGAGACTGAGTCTTTTTTAAAAATTTTATTTTAATCATTGTTCAAGTACAGTTTTCTCCCTTTTACTCCCAATCCAGCCCACCCACCCAACCCTCTCCACTTCCCTCCCATTACCACCCTCTCCCTAGTTTTTGTCCATGTGATACTGAGTCTTGTAAGAAGGGAAGGAAACTGGGTTAGCTCTAATTTATCAGGCTTTTCCTCTGAGGGTACTTCCAGTTATCAGCAACACATGACACATGAAAAAAAATGGAGCTAAAATACAAAGTGGTTGTCTTATTAGCTGGAGACTCAAGTTTGATTTTAGGGTTTCCAAAACAGCTGGAAATTGAGGTGGGAGGGCATCCCAGAAAGGAGGGAGTCATAGGGAGAAGTTATAAAATATGCATATAAATTCCCTTTAAATCTCTGGCTGACTCCTAAAGGGAATATGCTCAGGGCAAGACTTCAGGAAACCCAGTTGCAAGTTTAGCTAGAATTTTAGGCAGAAACTTCAACACAAGTTTGAAGTTTTAGTTCTGAAAAATAGGAGGGGCTTGGTGAATTCCTAAAGCTTTCTACTGAAATCCAAAATGGCTATGCCTTACAAGTAAGCTTAGGGATAAAGGTTATCAGCAATCAAAACATCCATGGATAAATTTAATTGCAGACCAGAACTGTAGAATACAGGACACTCAACTTGAAGACAGGTTATTAGTAATTATTCAAATAAAGTATAGGGAAAAAGTGATTGAAAAAGATGGATATTCTCAGGGACTTTCAGGACAATATCAAGTGTTCTAATATGTGTGTATTTAGAGTCCTAAAAGGAGAGTGGGAAAAGGATGGAACAGAAAAAATATTTCAAAGATGAGCATTTCAAAATTCCCCAAATTCAGTGAGATGCATGGACCCACATGTCCAAGAATCAAAAGGGAGTCTACAGCAGGGCTTCATAGCTGCCTCTGCACTTTTTTTTTCCTGAAGTGTATGTGAAGGTATAAAGTTTGTATAGGGAAATAGTCTGTGTGGGCAGCTACACTGGGGACATGAAGTTAAAATCCAATGATTTCTAGCCCAGAGTGGTGTGGCTCAGTGGGTTGGGCATCCCTCCACAAACCAAAAGGTCACTGGTTTGATTCCTGGTTAGGGCACATGCTTGCTGGCCAGGTCCTTGGTTGGGAGCCTGCAAGAGGAAACCAATCAGTGTTTCTCTCGAGTGCATAGGTGTTTTTCTCCCTCTTTTTCCTCCTCCCTTCCCCTCTCTGAAAAAAAAATAAATAAAATCTTTAAAAAACAATGAGTTCTAGGCCCACCGTCAGTCCCATGCAGAGGAATGTAGAGAGCCATACCCACTATGATGGAACTTCAGTAATCAGAGCGTAATAGGCCAGAAAACAGTTACAGTGGCTTATTCCTGCATCTGCAGGCTTTGTAAGCATCTCTCTCTAAGACACCAGGGCCAGGCTAGAGTGAAGTAAGGTAAGTACCTAGGGTGCAACATTTAAGGAAGAACTCACTGCCAAGGTATAACTCCAGTAAAGAGAGAGAGAGAGAGGACTTCTCCAGCACATGGCTACTGTTTAGGGAAGTCTAGATAAAATCTGTCAAAGGAAAGCCATACAACTATAGCATTAGGGATTATGATCCAATGAACAGACTTTAGGTCCATAAGATGATAACAACTAGCATATTACATTAATATGCTAGTATTATGTATTAATTAATAACAAAGTATTTTATCTGGAAGGAGTATGGAGATACTCCAAAAAATTAAAGAGGGATCTGCCTTTTGACCCAGTGATCCTACTTCTGGAAATATATCCAAAAGATACTATTTTGAAATACTAATTTGGAAGAACCTAAGCATGCTTATGTTCATTGCAGCATTATTTACAATTGCCAACATATGGAAGCAGCCCATATGTCCACTAGTAGATGAGTGGATAAAACAACGGTGGAACATTTACACAGTGGAATACTAATTGGCTGTAAAAAAGAAGAAAATTTTACCCTTTTTGACAGTATGGATGGACATGTAGAACATTGTGCCAAGTAAAATAAACGGTTAGAGAAAGACAAATACTGTATGATCTCACTCATATGTGGACTCTAAGGAACAAACCGAATTGACAAACAAAATACAGACAGATTTATAGATAGAGAACAGGATAACAGCTAAGGTCAGGGGAGGTTAGAGAGTGGAGGGATTGAGTCAAAAAGGAAAAAGGACTCAGGGATGTGGACAACAGTGAAGTGATTGCAGGAGGGCAGGGCAGGAGGCATAAGCAAACTAAATGGTAATGGGAAAAACACAACAAAAAGTTAAACATAATACAAAGAAGCAAAACCAAAGCATTTTTTCATTTGTGATCTTCATGTGACCAGTGTTGTTGAGCAGACAGCAAGTACAATATTATTATGCTCCTCTCTTTAGAATGGAAAAGTAAGACCAGGGAAGGTGATGGTTTGACCTTAGGTGGTCAATAACTAAGCCGAGACTTATACTCAAGTCTTTTCACTCCAAATCTCAGCTCTTTCTATTATAGTTAGAAGAGAAAGCAATCTACTCTATAACTAGTTCAGCTCTACTTTATCATGTGCAAAATTCCTGTTTTTTAAAAAATTCAATTACAGTTAAAGTCCATTACATTAGTTTCAGGCATCAGGTATATTAGACATTTACATAATTTATGAAGTGATCACATTGATGAATCTAGTACCTAGCTGACACCACACATAGTTATGACAATATTATTGACTGTATTCCCTATGCTATCTCTTACATCCTGTGACTATTTTGTAACTACCAATTTGTACTTCTTAATCCCTACACCTTTTTCACTCACCCCTCCTAATCCTGTCCCATATGGAAACTGTCAAAATGTTCTATCTATGAGTCTGTCTCTGTTCTATTTTGTTTTGTGTATTATGTGGGTGGGGGCTCCACCTGCAGGGCTCCACCTGCAGGGCCCTGCTGGCCCCCATGGATGAGAATAAGTCTACCAAGACACAATCTGCTTGGGGAGGAAAGGTGGCCTATCTCTCAAAGAAGGGCCAAGAGCCTTTTCCTCAACGGGCTTTTATTAGGTTCATTTTGCACAGGAATACAGGTAAAGCTCATTAATCATTGTTAGGCAGTAAGGGTCAAACAATAGATAGCATACAAAGAACTCAGAGGGCCTATTCTGAGTCAGGGTCTGTTAGCTAAAGGGCTACAAAACTTTGGGAAACACACTCATTTCCTGCTTGGATCCTTATCATTTAATTGAGAGCATTCTTAGCAAAGTAGGTTTCACAGGATTTTATGTATTCTTTCTTAGGCTTGATCACCCGGGGAACCGCCCTTTCCAGCACAGGGCTGAACCGCCCTTTATCACTGTTTCTTGAGGCTTAAGTCAGGCAGTGGCAGTAAGGCAGTGAAGAGATTAGAAGCTAAGAGGCTTCTTGCAGACAGAATGAGGACTCAGGCTGCGTTAAAGTCAAGGGGCGAGGGTCCATCACCCCCTTTTGCTATAGCCCCCCAAGTCCTTCCCTGGGGGCTCCCTGTGATCGTGACTGTCTGAGATCATTCTTCCCTTGAGGAGTCTTACCCGTCAATGGCTAACCAATCAAGCATTGGGGGCTGGGAAGGGTGAAGAAAAAGGAGCAGAAGTGATGCCCCTGCCAGGGAGATAAGCTTCGTCTCCTTAGTGGCTTATGGTCCAAAGGTCGTTCATTCAGCCTTAGCCATGGGAGCAGGTTACAGCTTTTGAAACCAGGTAGGGTGGTTCCCAAAAGTTATGCATGTAAGTGAAACCATCTGGCATTTATCTTTCTCTATCTGACTTATTTCAATCAGCATAATACCTTCTAGGTCCATCCATGTTGCTGCAGATGGCAAGATTTCATTCTTTTTAATGGCTGAGTCATATTCCATTGTATATATGTACCATCTCTTCAGCCATTCATCTATTGATGGACATATAGGTTGCTTCTGTATCTTGGCTATTATAAATAATGCTGAAATGAACATATGAGTGTATATGTCTTCAATTCAGTGTTTTGGGGTTTTTTAAATAAGTACACAGAATTGAAATTGCTGGATCCTTCTTCACCTCTTGTAGCTTTTGTTTTAAAGTCTGTTTCATCTGGTGTAAGTATTGCTACCTCAGTTTTTTTGTTTCCATTTTCATAAAATATCTTTTTCCAACCCATTACTTTCACTCTATGTGTGTCTTTTGATCTGAAGTGGGTCTCTTCTGTACAACATATGTAAAGGCCTTGTTTTGTTATCCATTGAGCCACCATAGGTTTTTTCATTACAGCATTTACTCATTTGTATTTAAAGTAATTGTTGATAGATATATATTTGTTGCCATTTTATTATTCATATTTTATTTTTTTCTTATTCCTCATGAAAGATACCCTTAAACATTTCTTTAAATTCTGGTTTTGTGGCATGAACTCCTTTAACTTTTTATTGTCTGGGAAGCTCTTCATCTGTCCTTTGATTGTAAATGACAGCTTTGCTTGGTAGAGTAATCTTTGTTTTAGGCCCTTGCTTTTCCTCACTCTGAATATTTTGTGCCAATCCCTTCTGGCCTACAAAGTTTCTGTTGAAAAATCTGCTGACAGTCTTACAGGAACCCCCTTGTAGGCAACTAACTGTTTTCTCTTGCTGCTTTTAAGATTCTTTCTTTGTCTTTAATCTTTGGCATTTTAATTATGATGTGTTGTGGTGTGGGCCTCTTTGGGTTTATCTTGTTTGGAATTCTCTGCATTCCTGGACTTGTGTGTCTATTTTCTTCACCAGGTTAGAGGAGTTTTTCATTATTATATTATAAAATAAGTTTTCAATTTCTTGCTCTTTCTCTTTTCCTTCTGTCACTCCCATGATGCAAATGTTGGTATGCTTGAAGTTGTCCCAAGGCTAGTCATACTATCCTTTATATTTTTGGGGTTAATTTTTGATGTTCTAATTGGGTGTTTTCTCCTTCCTTCTCTTTGAAATCACTGATTTAGTCCTTTGCTTTACCTACCCTATTTTTGATTCCCTATAATAATTTTTCATTTCAGTTACTGTAGTCTTCATTTCTGACTGGTTATTTTTTACGTTTTCTCTCTTTTTGTTGAAGTTTTCACTACATTTCTCTACTCTTCCCCTAAGTTCATTGAGCACCCGTATGACCAGTGTTTTGTACTCTGCATCTATAGATTGCTTGTTTTCATTTTGTTTAGTTCTTTTGCTGGAGGTTTGTTCTGTTCTTTCATTTGGGACATGCTTCTTTGTTACTTCATGTTGGCTGCCTCCCTGTGTTTGTTTCTATGTAGTAGGTAGAGCTGCTACATCTCCTGGTCTTGGTAGCATGGCCTAGTGTAGTAGGTGTCCTATAGGGCCCAGTAGAACAGCCTCCCCAGTTACCCACATTTGAACTGTTTCTCTCACATATTGATGTTTCTCTCCTTCTTGTTTTCTCTTCCTTCCACTCTTTCTAAAAATAAATGAAATCTTTTTTTAAGAAAAGGCAATTTTTATTAAAGTATTTTGTAATAATATAGTGACTTACTCTATCACTTTTATTTGCCAATAGTTATTCCTATTTTCATAATTTACTTACTTATATCTCAATAAGTCAGATTAAGCATCAGACCATACAATTAATTAGTATTTGAGGTAGAGCAAAAACAGAAATTTTAGAAGAGGGCAGAGTAGATAAATGCAGTGCTTGCATTTTCTACAACCACATCAAGATAATAACTAACCATCATTCAGAACTGACTGAAGTCTTGCTGAACAGAAGTCCTATAACTAAGGATAAAAAAAAGAAGCCACATGGAGACTGGTAGGTGGGGCAGAGACACAAAATAGGCTGGTCCCACATCCACATATGTCAGTTAAAATGGGAGGGCTATCTCTACCGTGGAGAGGATCCAGGGGTCTCCACTGAGGACCCAGGGGTCCCAGCTCTACAGCAGGTCCCCCAAGTGGGGGCTCAAGTGCCAGGAAGAGAAGCCCCCATAACTTCTGGCTATGAAAACCCATGGGGATTGTAGCTGAATGAGACAGAAGATTGCTGAAGTTCCAGGCATTCCTCTTAAAGGGCCTATGCATGGACTTACTTGGACTCACAGTCTCTGAGCTCTAGCACTGGGGCGGCATCTGGAAAGGCACCAGGACCTATGGGAGGAAATGAATAGTTTGGCATCAGGGTGAGGACCAAGAGGGCAGCTTTCTCTCAGAGAGAAATGCTGGATGACAGAGGCCATTATTTCTTTTCTGAGCACTGCCCCCACAGAGCTGGCAGGCAAGTGCCATGTCTGAGTCTCCATCAATTTGTCTAACACTGTTGGCACACCCAAGCTGTTTCCAGTGGGTTTTCCATACAAATGGCTTGTCTTGGCTCATGCTGTGGATGTTTCTAAAATCTTTCAAACAAGCAACATCTGGCCTCCATGTGCCCTGTATCTCTTTCTAAGTGACTTGAGGCCCCATACTAGCCACAGCTGCCCTTAGTTCACAGCTTGGCCTCTCCTGGGCACCCCTAAGCCCAGCACCAGTAGCAGCCATCTGAGGATCTCTCTGTAGCTCATGCTGGGTGGCCCCAGATAGGTCATGAATGGCAGTTGACATTGGTTTGCACCACCCAGTAGCACTCAGCATCAGCATATCCAGTGAACAGCTTCAGACCACACTGAAGCACCACCCAACCACCTCCACAAGCAACACACTCAAGGAATGGTTTCACCAGATCCCCACTGAAGCAAGTCCTATTCTGTGGAGTTGGCCTGTGCACAGCAGATCCTCCATAGTGGTAGTAGTCAATCTTTGCAGCTGATCAGATGGGAATTAATCCCTTCCATTGATGTATAAACAGCAATCAGGGCTCAGCTACAACAGAGATCATTTGGCTTGCAAAGCCTAAAGTATTTACTCTCTGGCCATTTAAAGAAAAAATTTGCTGACACCCGCTCTAGAAGGGGTGTGGCAGGCTCCAGTGGACTTCCCCTCTTTGGCTCCAGGCTTGAGGGATGCAGCTAGGGGAGGGCCAGAGTGAAGTTCCCTAAGTTAGGGGCCCCAAACTTGAATCCAACCATTAGGAAACATCAGACAAATCTAAGCTAAAGGATATTCTCTTATAACAAAAGGCCCATGCCATGAAAGGCAAAAGAAGGAATAAGGAGCTATTCCCAGCTAAAGAGGATTAAGGAGGCATGACAACTAAAAGCAAGGAGACAACTAGAATATTGCATCTGGGACCAGGAAAACATGTGCTATAATAAACAGTATTGATACAACTGGTACAATTTCAAGGGTCTGTTAATTAGGTAATAGCATTGTATTAATGTTAATTCCCAACTTGAGAATTATACTCTGATTATGTAAATAGAGTTCTTATTTTTAGAAAATACACAATAAAGTGTTTAAGGGTAAAGGGATATGATGGCTGCCACTTACTCTATAATAGTAATAATACATATTTATGTAGAGAGAAAGTGAAAATGAAATAAAGCAAATGTGGCAAAATGTTAACAGCTAGTGAAGTCTTTCTAGGAGTTCTTTATATTCTTTTTGCAACTTTTCTACAAGCTCAAAATTATTTCATAATAAAAAGTGAAAAAATAAAATGTGGGAACAAGGCGTTTCCTGTCTCATCTTCACCCCTCCCCCAAGTTATGTTCATCATAATTCAACAATTTATAATAAGTAAATGAAAAGAAAATTAGTACAGTTATGGAATGGAAAAGAAAAAGACCCATTTTTGGCATCTGATGTAATTACCTATGCAAGGCCCCTCAGAGGTGTTCTTAGGCTTATTCAGACTTACAAGGTGATCACAAACCACACTCAGTCTAGTTAGATATAGGGCAGGACCCACAGCTATCAGCAGGGCAGCTTCAGATGTTCTTTGCAGCAGGGTCTTTGCCACAGTTCACTCAGTAGGTGTAAGACAGTGAGATCCACATCAGTTATTTATGCGATAGCTGCTCTGATTTAAAAGCCCCATGCCTCACAGGAGACATTCTTACAACAGTTTCACAGGCATAGGTTTCCAGGTCTCTGCAAGGGAAGCCTTTGACCCTTTGGTTCACAGGCCAGTACTCAATTCACTGAGCCACACCAGCCAGAGAAGGTTTTTTTAGTTTTAAAAATAATGTTTATAGTTTATAATTACAAATATAAAATACATTCATTGTAGAAATTCTGGAAACTATAAGAAAACACACAAAAGAAAATTAAAATCATCTGAGATTGTACCACCTGGAGATATTAGTTTTGGTATATATTCCAACAGTCATAGTGCTCTGTCACATGTCTATCGATCAGTCAATCATCTGTTTGTCCAAGTAAATTGGAATCATATATTTAACCATATGCTATTAATATTTCTCTCTGTCATTATATGTTTTTCTAAATTCAAAACTATCTGCATAGCATTCTACCATTTGGATGTGTCATGGAGAATTTAGTAAGCACTGTTCAGTCTTAAAGGACTGGGGGTGAGCTATCCTGGAACTTTGCACTGGCTGATGTTGAACTTTATTATGTTCCAGATTGGACATTATAAAACAAATAAAAATCAAAGTTTTGGAAAATAGGGAAAAGCAAATAATCTGTGAGTGTGGCACCCTAGTCTATTTTCATTTTTATTTCCTACTAGTTTTTGTCAAAATGCTTAAGTGTTTTAACATGATTACAATCATTATGTACATTTTCATCTTATTATATCCTAACCATTTTAAAGCTAATTAATCTTTTCCTAATTTTTCCATTTCAAATAAATTTTTATTTGTGGTGTGAAATGAGTTGAGGCAAAGTTCTTTTTCCCTAGGAATATCCAGTTGTATTTATTTATTTATTTATAGAGGGAGAGGAAGGGTAGGAGAGAGGGAAAGAAACATCGATGTGAAAGAGAAACAGTGATTGGTTTCCTCTCATATGCACCCTGACCAAGGACCAAACCTGCAACCTAGGCATGTGCCCTAGAGGAAACTGAACTTGCTACCTTTTGCTTTGTGGGATGAAGCCCAACCAGCTAAGCCACACCAGTCAGGGCTGTTCTTTCCTTGTTGTTGTTAATCTTTTTTTGATACCCATTCACTTATTTTTTAATCATTTTTATTTTAAAATTACAGCTGATATATAATACTGTATTAGTTTCAGATGTGCACCCTAGTGATTAGACATTATATAACTAAGTGAATATCTCCATAAATCTCATACTTATCTGATACCATACATAGTTATTAGAATTATTGGCCCTGGCTGGTGTGGCTCAGTGGATTGAGCTCTGGCCTATGAACCAAAGGTTCCCTGGTTTGATTCTCAGTCAGGGTACATGCCTGGGTTGCGGGCCAGGTCCCCGGTTGGGGGGTGCATGAGAGGCAACAACACATTGTTGTTTCTCTCCCTCTCTTTCTCCCTCCCTTTCCTTCTCTCTAAATACAAATAAATAAAATCTTTAAAAAAACTAAAAAAAAAATATTATTGACTATATTTTCTATGCTGTACTTTATATCCCAATGACTATTCTGTAACAACCAGTTTGTACTTCTCCATCCCTTTACCCTTTTCATCCATCCCCTTAACCCCATTCCCTTTTGGTAACCATCACAATGTTCCCTGTATCTATGAATCTGTTTCAGTTCTGCTTGATTTTTAGATTCAATTGCTGATAGATATATATTTATTACCATTTAATGTTCATATTTTGACCTTTTAAATATATTTTATTGATTATGCTATTAAAGTTGTCCCATCCCCCCCTTTATTCCCCTCCACCCAGCACCACCTTCCCTCCCATATTCCCATCCCTTAGTTCATGTCCATGGGTCAGACATATACATTCTTTGGCTGCTCCATTTCCTATACTATTCTTAAACTCCCCCTGTCTATTTTGTGACTATCGATTATGCTTCTTATTCCCTGTACCTTTTCCCTCATTCTTCACCCTCCCCCTCTCTGCTGATAACCCTCCATGTGATCTCCATTTCTGTGATTCTGTTCCTGTTCTAGTTGTTAGCTTAGTTTTTTTTTCCTAGGTTCAATTGTTGATAGTTGTGAGTTTGTTGCCATTTTACTATTCATAGTTTTGATGATCTTCTTTTTAGATAAGTCCCTTTAACATTTCACATAATAAGGGCTTGGTGGTGATGAATTCCTTTAACTTTATCTTATCCAGGGAGCACTTTATCTGCCCTTCCATTGTAAATGATAACTTTGTTGGAGAGAGTAATCTTGAGTGTAGGTCCTTGCCTTTCATGACTTTGAATACTTCTTTCTAGTCCCTTCTTGCCTGTAAGATTTCTTTTGAGAAATCCGCTGACAGCCTTATGGGAGCTCTTCTGTAGGTAACTGTCTCCTTTTCTTTTGCTGCTGTTAAGATTCTCTTCTTATCTTTAGTCTTGGGTAATGTAATTATGATGTGTCTTGGTATGTTTCTCCTTGGGTCCACCTTCTTTGGGACTCTCTGTTTCCTGGACTTGCATGTCTAGTTCCTTTGCCAGATTGGGGAAGTTTTCCTTCATTATTTTTTCAAATAAGTTTTCAATTTCTGCTCTTCCTTTTCTCCTTCTGGCAGCCTCATGTAGACTCTGGCCCTCCAGAGTCTGTGTGTTGTGGATGCGGTACACAAATTCACATGGACTACTGAGTCCTGTGGAGAAAAAGGGATAGCACAGCCACTCTCTCAAGGGGAGAGCACCTCAACCCTTGCCTGGACAGGCTTTTATTGGGTTCCAGTCACATCACATTAAAGAAAGTTCTCATTATCTCTAGATTCAGTTAAGTGATTATTTCTTAACAGATAACCAAAAAAGGAGAAAAGTTGCAAATGCAAGGGAATGATAAAAATGATTGATTTGGTTACATTTTGTCCTTGGGACATCTTAGCACAGACTTTAGAGAGTTGCTTCAGAGAGATACATTAAACATCTGCAGTCTTAACTCAGGGTGATGGAGTTTTACCAAAAGCAAGTCTCATAGCAGCTTAGGTACAATGCATGGCTGATTCCCCATGGGAAAGCTGATCTGCACACTTGGCTCCTGTGTGCCACCTAGCATTGATCAGTACTGGGCTACATTCGCCATTGCCATACTAATTGGTTCCCTATAACAGCCCTATGATTCAGATATTGGAATGTTTAATGTTGTCCCAGAGATTCCTCAGCATCTCCTCATTTTTCTGAATTCCTGTTTCTTTATTCTGTTTTGGTTGAATGTTCATTTCTTCCTTCTGTTCAAATCTTTGATATGAGTCTCAGTTTCCTTCCCTTCACTGTTGGTTCCCTGTATATTTTTCTTTCACTTTGCATAGTCTTCTCTTCTTCCTCTATTTTGTGTCCATACTCAATCATTTCTGTAAGTACCCTGATTGTCAGTGTTTTGAACTTTGCATCTGATAGGTTGTCTATCTCCTCATCACTTAGTTCTTTTTCTGGAGTTTTGATCTGTTCTTTCATTTGGGCCATATATCTTTGTCTCAGAATGCCTGTTACGTCTTAAGGGGTAGAGCCTTAGATATTTGCCAGGGCAGGGAATCCCACTTTGCCCTATTGTGGCACTATATGTGGGGGAGGGGTCAGAGACAGAATAGTGACACTTTCTTGGCTCTTGCCCCCTTTCAGTCATTTCCCTCACTTCCCACAGTGGACTGTGCTGTTCAGGTGCTGATTCCTGGGTGGGTGGGCTTGTGTGCATTCTAGGATCCTGTGGGCCCTTCCAACGGACTCTCTTGTGAGACTGGGAATTTCTCCCACCACCACAATCCCCACAGATTTTTACAGCCAGAGCTTTTGAAGGCTTATTTTTCCATGATGAAACCCTGGGTTGTTCAGTCTGTCTCACTCCCCAGTTGTTCCTCCCAGCTTATCCGCATGCAAATGTGGGATTATCCAGTCTGCTAGCCACAGCCTTGTTGAGTGAGTCCTCACCACCTCAGCCTCCCATCTCCTCCCCTTCTACCAGTCTGGATGAGTATTCCTTTAACTCCTTGGTTGTCAGACTTCCATACAATTTGATTTTCTTGAAGTCCTGGTTGTTTTTCATTTTCAAATTGGTTGTTATCCTTTTTAGTTGTGTGAAGAAGCAAAGTGTATCTACCTACACCTCCATCTTGGCTGTTTTTTTCTTTTCTTAAAAAAGACCTTTTAATATGTCATATAAACTGGTTTGGTGGTAATGAACTCCCTTTGCTTTTTCTTATCTGAGAAGCTCTTTATTTCTCCTATGATTCTAAATACTGGCTTTGCTGTGCAGAGTAATCTTGTTTGTAAAGTTCTTGCTCTTCATCATTTTGAATATTTTGTGCCAATCTCTTCTGGCCTACAGAGTTTGTGTGGGAAATCATCTCACAGTCTTATGAGAGTACTCTTGAAGGTAACTAACTATTTTTCTGTTGCTGCTTTTAAGATTCTCTCTTTGTCTTTAACCTTTGGCATTTTAATTATGTGTCTTGGAGTGGGCCTCTTTGGGTTTATCTTGTTTGGGATTCTCTGTGCTTTCTGGACCTGTGCGTCTATTTCCTTCACCAGGTAAGGAAAGTGTTCTGGAGTTATTTTTTCAAGTAGGTTTTCAATTTCTTAGTCTTCTTTTTCTCTTTCTCGCTCCCCCATAATATGAATGTTGGTACACTTGAAGTTGTCCCAGAGGCTCCTTACACTATCTTCATTTTGGGGGGATTCTTTCTGCTATTTGCTATTTTGATTGGGAATTTTTTGCTTTCTTTTATTCCAAATCGCTGATTTGATTCTTGGCGTCATCTACTTTACTGTTGATTCATTTCAGTCATTGTATCCTTCATTTCTGACTGGTTCTTTTTTATGGTTTCTATGTCCTTTTTCATGCTTTTGAAGTTCTAACTAAGCTCTTTGACCATCCTTATAACCATTGTTTTGAACTCTCTATCTGGTGGTTTGCTTGCCTCCACTTCATTTAGTTATTTCTTTGGAAATTTGGAGATTTGGAAAGCCTGTGTTTTCATTTGGGAACTTTTTCTTTGTCTCCTCATTTTGGAAGATTTCCTGTGTTTGTTTCTACATAATAGGTAGAACTGTCACATCTCTTGGACTTGGTAGGGTGGCCTTATGTGGTAGGTGTCCTATATGGCCCAGTGGCACAGCTGCCCCAGTTACTCGATCTGGGTGTTCTGGTGGTCCCCTGTGTGGGCTGTGTGCACTGTCCTGTTGTAGTTTGAACCTTGATTGCTGTTGGCATCAACAGCAATCATTGCTGTTGGGAGGGATTGATTCCCAGGCTAATTGGCTGGGAGGACTGGCAGCAACTACAGCAGAGGGGCTGCTGTGGAGGAGTCAACCTTGTGGAGCAGGACATGTTTCAGTGGGGCTTTGGTGCTCACTGATTTTGCCCCTTGAGTGTGTAGCTCATGGAGGTGGTTGGGTTGTAACCTGGTGTGGTCTGAAGCTGATCACCAGGTATACTGGTTCTGGGGTCTCCTGGTAGGTTCAAGGTCAGCTACTGTCTGTGCCTTACCTGGGGCCAGCCAGCATGAGCTATAGAATGATCTGCAGATGGCTGTTACTTGGGCTGGGCTGGGAGGTGTCCAGGAAAAGGAAAGCTGTGACCCAAGGCCAGCTACTGTTAGTGTTAGCCTTGGGACCACTTAGAGGTACAAGGTATGCAGAAGTCAGCTGGTGCTTGTTTGAGAGATTTTAGGAAAGTCTGAAGCATGAGACAAGAGAGGCCAGTTGTATAGAAAAGCCTCTGGGAATGGTTTGTGTGGATCTGCAAGTTGTGGAGGGGGGCATGGGATCTTAGGGAATACCAGGGTGGGGCAAACAATGTGAGCCAGCTTGGTGGAGACTCAGACATGGCATCTGCCTGTTGGCTTTGTGGCAGGGGTTTCTCAGAAAAGGAACAATGGCCTCTACCAGCACTTGTGGCTGGTGGGAAGCTGACCCCCAACTCTTCCCCTGATGTGAACAATTCAATTTCCCCCATATGTCCTTTTTTTTTCAAGCTTATATCTGAGCACTGGAGCTCAGAGGGAGTGAGTTTGAATAGGTCCATATGTGGGCCCTTTAAAAGGAACTGCCTGGGACTCTGGAAGCCCTCTGTCTCCCTCAGTCTTAATTCCTACTGGTATTTATAGCCAGAAATTATGGAGACTTCTCTTCCTGGCACTAGAACCCTGGGTGGGGGTGCCTGGTGTGGGGCTGGGACTCCTTGCTCTTCTGGGGGGACTTTTGCAGCCAAGATATCCCTCTCAATTTTAAACCACCCCAAGTGGGGAATTAGCCCATTCCATGTCTCCACCCATCCTATCAGTCTTGATGAGGTTTCTTTAAATACCTACTTGTAAGACTTCTATTCAGCAAGATTTCAGGTGGTTGTGCATGATGGTTGTTCTGTAGTTTGGTTGTAATTTTGGTGTTGTTGTGGGAGGATTTAAGTTTTGTGTTTATGCCACCATCTTGACTGGAAGTCCCCTGGTTAACACTTAAATAAAAATATGACAAGTTAGAGAATTTTGTGATCTCCAAAATTTCTATTACCCAGTGGAGTAAGACTGTCTCCTCAATATCCTGTGTGACTGAAATATTCTTTGGTCATCTGTCTTTATAGTGCCATTTTTTATTATGGGAATTTCACATATTTTACATCAAATGATATCACATGATAGTTTTTAGCAAAACTAAAATACTGCTAAAATATATTTAACTTTTTTAAGAAAAAGTGTCTTTTTTCCATATACCATGTGTAAATCAAGGGTCTCATTTAGTTTAAAAGTACATTTTAGGCCTCTAAAATAACCAATTACTGCTTTAAAAATCTCATCTGGCACTTTAGACATGTTTGCATTCCCATCAATTTTTCACGAGGTGGCAGCAGAGGACACCAGTCAGGCTTCAGCGCAGCCTTACATTCACTCAGCACTCAGTCCATAGCCTCTGCCGGACTGGGGGTGGTCTGTCATTAACGCACATGAAGAGCTTTCCTTAACCTTTTATCGGTGCCTGGGAATCCTATTAAACTGTTTTCATTGTAGGCCTTCTTGGACCTGCTGGCCACCACACAGTCATTTGTCTGCTTTTGTCCTCTACTCTCTTGGGTGCTCTCAAACATTTCTGCATGTGGAGTCAGTACCTGCTTTATCAGATGGCAGTCCCATCACAAGCATGGAATCTTTGGGTGCACAGCCACTGTCCAACACCCACTCAGCCAGACATCAGTTTATTCCTGTAGCCCAGCTGTAGCTGGGTTTCTGGCCACGTCCCTTTCCTGAACAGTGAGTAGTTCTTAGTGTGAATTTGGTTGTACTCCAACCCGCATTTGCTCTTCAAGGGGATGATTTATCCTATCATATATTACAGAGCTTTCAATATTAGAGAAAGAGTAAGTGACAAGGCTTTTGGTGCCTTGCCAGCATTTCATTCTTTATTCCTTTATCTCATAGTCCATTGGTCAAATTGAATTGAGGGTGTGAAAATCTATCTGACTGTTGCCACCACTCTGCAATGCCTACAGGATGGTCTTCTTAGATTCGACTAGACTATCAGAACCATAAGACTACTGGAGGCCACACGCAACCTAGCCTATCTGTAAGGATGTAGGACAGGAAGCACACATGCCAGCAAGGCAGTGTCAGATATTCCTGGCAGTGGAAATCTTTGTAGTAGTTTACTCAGCAGACTTCTTAGGTGCAAGAAGACAAGATCCTTTTCCTCCCTGGCTGCTTGAAGACCAGCCACCATCATGAATGACACAGTAACTATCCAGAACAGGAAGTTCATGACCAACAGACTACTTCAGTGGAAAAAATGATCATCAACGTCCTTCACCCTAAGGGGAAAGCAATAATACCTAAGACAGAAATTCAGGAAAAACAAGCCTAAATGTTTAAGACTATACCAGATATCATCTTTTTTTTTTTAACCCACACTTGAGGATATGCTTATCAATTTTAGAGAGAAGAGAAAGGAGGGGGAAAGAGAGGGAGGAAACATCAATGTGAGAGAAACATCGATAGAGTACCTCTTGTATGTGCCCCGACTGAGGACTGAACCCACAATCTAGGTATGTCCTCTGACTGGGAATTGAACCTATGGCCTTTCAGTTTAAGGGATGATGCCTCCACCAACTGAGCAACATCGGCCAGGGCTCATCTTTGTATTTGAGTTCAGAACTTATTCTGGTGGTGTAAAGACAACTGGCTTTGGCATGATTTTTGATTCTTTGGATTATGCAGAGAAAAAAGAATCCAAATATAGACTTGCAAGACATGGCCTGTATGAAAGGAAGACCTCTAGAAATCATAGAAAGGAACACAAGAACAGAATGAGGAAACTCAGGGGAACTACAAAAGCCAGTATTGGTGCTGGCAAAAAGTGAGCTGGAGCTCTGACTGATGTGGCTCTGTGGTTTGGGTGTCATCCCACAGACCAAAAGGTCACTGGTTCAATTCTTGGTCAGGACATTCCTGGGTTGCAGGCCAGGTCTTTGGTTGCGGGTGTATGAGAGGCAACCGATGGATGTTTCTCTCCCTCTCATTTTACCTTCCTTTCTCTATCTAAAAGTAAATAAATAAAATCTTTAGAAAAGTGAGCTGGAGATGGAACAACAGAAGGAGTAAAGATTCTTCAGTGACTTTATCTTTGGTGACTGTGCAGATTTTTCACGAGAGGATTAATAAACTAAGAACTTAGAAAAAGGCAAGATCCACACTGAGCAGGTGCACAAGTTGCCCTGATTTCATGTCATCCAGTAAACAGTGTCTCCAGTTACAACTCTACAAGCCTGGCTTCCAGGGTCCCCTGAAAGGACTTGCTGGTGAGAAAAGGAACCCAAGGTTATGGTGACTCCCAGTCCAAATAAAATTCACAAACCAGCAATCACTTTTATTATAAGCAATGTTGCCTACTAACATAGCTGACACATACCATCTTTATCTGTTTTGAGGAAAACATAGAAAATTAACCAGAAGTCAGATTCTCATACAAAGAAGGAAAGATTTTAATACTTTACTCACAACCCAGAAATTAAAAGAATTGAGTGAAAAACTACAAAAATGAATGAAGGAGTTAAGCAAGATGACCAGATTAAAAAAAAAAGGTTTTATTTACTTTTAGAAAGAGGGGACATGAGGGAAAAGAGAGGAAGAGAAAAATTAATGTGTGAGAGAAGCATTTGTCTATTGGCTGCCTCTTGCAAGCACCCTGACTGAGGACTGAACCTGAAGCCCAGGCATGTGCCCTGACCAGGAACTGAACTGGCAACCTTTCACTTTGTAGGATGACATACAACCAAGAGAGCCGCCCAGTCAGGGCAAGATTTTTTTTTTAATATATTTTATTGATTATGCTATTACAGTTGTCCCATTTCCCCCTTCACTCCCCTCCACCCTGTACCCCTTTCCCACCCACGTTTCCCCCCTTTAGTTCATGTCCATGTGTCATACTTGTGAGTTCTTTAGCTTCTACATTTCCCGTATTATTCTTGCCCTCCCCCTATCTATTTTCAACCTACCTTCTATGCTACTTATTCTCTATACCTTTTCCCCCTCTCTCCTCCTCCCACCCCCCTGCTGCTAGCCCTCCATTTCTGTGGTTCTGTTCCTGTTCTAGTTGTTTACTTAGTTTCTTTTAGTTTTGCTTTAGGTGTGGTTGTTAATAATTGTGAGTTGCTGTCCTTTTACTATACATGTTTTTTCTTTATCTTCTTTTCTTAGATAAGCCCCTTTAGCATTTCATAAAATAAGGGCTTGGTGATGATGAACTCCTTTAACTTGACCTTATCTGAGAAGCACTTTATCTTCCCTTCCATTCTAAATGAGAGCTTTGCTGGATAGAGCAATCTGGGATGTAGGTCCTTGCCTTTCACGACTTGGAATATTTCTTTCCAGCCCCTTCTTGCCTGTAAGGTCTCTTTGGAGAAATCAGCTGACAGTCTGATGGGAACTCCTTTGTAGGTTACTGTCCCCTTATCTCTTGCTGCTTCTAGGATTCTCTCCTTCGTTTTTACCTTGGCTAATGTAATTATGATGTGCCTTGGTGTGTTTCTTCTTGGGTCCAACTTCTTTGGGGCTCTCTGAGCTTCTTGGATTTCTTGGAAGACTGTTCCCTTTGCCAGATTGGGGAAGTTCTCCTTTATTATTTGTTCAAATACGTGCTCAATTTGTTGCTTTTCCCCTTCCAATTCTGGTACCCCTATAATTCGGATATTGGAATGTTTAAAGGTGTCCTGGATGCTCTTAAGGTTTTCCTCGATTTTTTGAATTCTTATTTCATCATGCTTTCCTGCTTGGTTGATTCTATCTTCCTTCTGGTCCACTGTATTGTTTTGAGACTCAGATTCCTTCCTTTCATTATTGGCTCTCCTCCGCGTATCTTCCTGCATCTCTTTTATGGTAACCTGCATCCTTTCATCTAAATTGCGCCCAAAGTCAACCAATTCCATGAGCTTTCTGATCACCAGTGTTTTGAACTGTGCATCTGATAGATTAGCTATTTCTTGGTCGCTCAAAAGGATGAGTCCTGGGGGACTGATCTGTTCTGCTGGAAACATGTCTTATGTCTTTCCCTATCTCTCCTATTATTATTATTATTTTTTTCTTTTCCGGTCTGGTTGCTCTTGTTACGGTGGGGGTTGGAGGCTTAGGTGTTCACTGGGGCTGGGCACCTCAGTCGCTAGATTGTGACATTATATGTGGGGGCGGGAGTGGGGATGGGAGGAAATAATGGCGGCAGTTCCATTCTCCTGGGCTCAGACACTCCCTTGCTAGGGATCCTGGGCCGCAAGCTCTGCCCTGGTCCACAATCGCTGCCCCACTGGTTCCCCCAGCCGCAGCTTGCGTACTCAGGGATCACCGCTGCGTTCTTGCACCCCAGATGGCTGTCGCGCCAATTTTGTGCCAAATTTCCCCCGACCTCCGCGCGCTGCCGACCTGTGCCAGCCCCACGCCTGCCCGGCTCGTCGTCCCCTACCAGTCTGGATGTACGGGTCTACTTCAACTTCTTGGCTGTCCGACTTCCATTCAGACAAATCCTCTGACAGTTCTGCGTGAAATTATGACTGTATATTATTGTTGTTCTATTCTTGGTTGTGCGAGGAGGTACGTTGCATCGACCTAGTCCTCCATCTTGCCGGAAGTCCAGGGCAAGATTTTTTTTTACAGTCTTTTAATTATCAGCAATGATTAGAGAATGTTATGGGATAAATGTTTCTTTTAAAATAGCAACAGAAACCATAATTGCTTAATATACATCATATACATAATATGCCAAAAATATTTGAGCCCTGTGTGAGGAATAGTTTCATGCTTGATTCCTAATTCTTGAATAAATGAACCATATTAATTGAATGGAAAGAGTCGATATTGTGGAGACATAAGTGCTCTTCTAATGAGCTACAAATTGGCATAATCCCAATAAATATTCCAATAGAATTTTTCTAAAGAATTTGAAAAATTGGTCCTAAAGTTCACCTGGAAGCATATATGTGTAAAAATATTGGACTTATTTTGTAGACATGAAACCTACTAGAAAGTTCAGTGACTAAGAGTATAGCTTTGGCCCAGAAAATAGGCATACATATCCACAGAACTCAATAATCATGCTCAAAAACAGACACTTCGTTTAGTTTTCTTTTTAATGCCATACAACTGACACACACAAAACACATAACTATTATATGTACAGCACAGTGAATTTTTCCATGTATGTATGTGGTTAACTACCACACAGATCAAGACATGGATCATTTCTGGTACCCCAATAGCTTTGCTTGTACTCTGTTAGTCTTTCACTGCCCCCACCAAAAGTAGACATAGGGGTTATGAACTTCACATAAATAGAATCATGCATATGTAAGCTTTTGTGGCTGGCTTATTTTGACTAATATTTATTTTTTATATTTATCAAGTAGTTCGCATGTGACAGGAGTTTGTCCTTTTTCATCACTGTCATACAATAAGTCCTTACTTGATGTTATCCATAGGTTCTGCAACTTTAAGTTAAATGACATAATGAAACCAATTTTTAACACAGGCTAATTAATATAGGTAAGAGTTAAGTTCTTATGGCATGTCTCCAGACATCTGTCAATGTTATAATTGAAGGACACTGAATGGGATGACACTACTTTAGAAGCTGCTGTACTCCATTCCACACAGTAATATTCCATTTTATGAACATAACGTACTTATCCATTCTGTTTTTAATGGACATTGGGGTTGTTTCCAGATTTTTGTCATTACAAATAAAATTGCTTCAAGCATTCTTTTGGTGGACATACGCACTCATTTATGCTGGATATGTACCCAGAAATGAAACTGCTGGGTCATAGGAAAAACACATGTGTTTAGCCTTAGTAGATAGTGACAGTTTTCCTCAGTAGTTGCACCGTAGTGGTGGTGGAGAGTGTTGGTTTGCAGCATTACAGTCTCACTCTGTTGATGACAGGGACACGTTCTGAGAAATGCAGCATTAGGCAATTTTGTCATTGCAGAAGCACCACAGAGTGTGTTCACAGCAGTCCAGATGGTACAGTCTACTAATGTAATTGTATGAGCTACACTCACTGGCAGCACAATAGGTTTGTTTACACGCGCATAACTGCAAACATGGGAGTAATGCTTCTGTGCTGCTAGGTTAGGATGGCTACAGCATCACTAGGTGTGATGTTCCATTGTAATCTCATTGGACTGTTGTCATCAACATGGTCCAAAATGACATTTTGAGTGCACAATTGTGTCTCAGCTGTGGTTTTGATTTGAATTTCCTGGATGATGACTAATGATGTTAAGTGCCTTTTCAACTATTTATTGGACATTTGGATATCTTCTTTGGTGAAGGTCAGTGTGAATCTTCTGCCTCTTCCCTCCCCTAAAATTGATTCAGATGTTTTCTTATTACTCTAGAGAAGCCCTTTGTCAGATACATGTTTTGCAAATATTATTTGCTAGCCTGTCATTTAACTTTTCACTTTCTTAATAGTATCTTTTGACTAACAGAAGTTTTATTAATTTAATTACTATATAAACTAAACTCATTTAACTTATAACTAAATTGAATTAATTTATTAAACATTTATGGTCACTGCTATTTGTGTCCCGTTTAAGAAATCTTTGCCTGCCCTTACCCATTAACATAGTCTCCTATGTTTTCTTTAATAACATTATTGTCTTTCCTTTCACTTAGGTCTATGATGCTTCTCAAATTATATTTGGTATGTGGTATGATGTAGGAGTCAAAGTCCATGTTTTCTTTTTTAAAAATATATTTTTATTGATTATGCTATTATGCAGTTGTCTAATTTCCCCCCCTTTATTCCTCTCTGCTCTCCATACCCCCTCCCACACACATTCCCTCCCCACTTAGTTCATGCCCATGGGTCTTCGTATGTATATGTTCTTCGGCTTCTCCATTTCCTATACTATTCTTAACCCCCCCCCATCTATTTTGTGCCTACCATTTATGCTTCTTATTTCCTGTACCTTTTCCCTCATTTCCCCACTCCCCTTCCCCACTGACAGCCTTCCATGTGATCTCCATTTCTGTGATTCTATTCCTGTTCTAGTTGTTTGCTTAGTTTGTTTTTGTTTCTGTTTTTTTTTTTTTTTTTTTTTTTTTTTTTTTTAGGTTTGGTTGTTGATAGTTGTGAGTTTGTTGTCATTTTATTGTTCATATTTTTGGTTTTCTTTTTCTTAGATAAATCCCTTTAACATTTCATATAATAAGGGCTTGGTGATGATGAACTCCTTTAACTTGACCTTGTCAGGGAAACGCTTTATCTGCTTTTCTATTCTAAATGATAGCTATGCTGGATAGAGCAATCTTGGATGTAGGTCCTTGTCTTTCATGATTTGGGATACTTCTTTCCAGCCCCTTCTTGCCTTCAAGATTTCTTTTGAGAAATCAGCTGACAGTCTGATGGGAACTTCTTTGTAGGTAACTGTCTTCTTTTCTTTTGCTGCTTCTAGGATTCTGTCCTTAATTTTAATCTTGGCTAATGTAATTATGATGTGCCTTGGTGTATTCCTCCTTGGGTCCAACTTCTTTGGGACTCTCTGAGCTTTCTGAACTTCCTGGAAGTCTCCTTTCCTTTGCCAGATTGGAGAAGTTCTCCTTCATTATTTGTTCAAATATCTTTTCCACTTGTTGTTCTCCCTCTACTCCTTCTGGTACCCCTATGATTTGGATGTTGGAACATTTAAAGATGTCCTGGAGGTTCCTAAGCCTCTCCTCATTTTTCTGAATACTTGTTTCTTCCTTCTATTCTAGTTGACTGTTTATTTCTCCTTTCTTGTCCAAACTGTTGATTTGAGTACTGGTTTCTTTCCCTTCACTCTTGGTTCCCTATACATTTTCCTTTATTTCACTTTTCATAGCCTTCACTTTTTCCTCTGTTTTGGGACCATACTCAACCATTTCTCTGAGCATCCCGATTATCAGTGTTTTGAACTGTGCATCTGATAGGTTGGCTATGTCTTCATTTCTTAGTTGTATTTTTTCTGGAGCTTTGATCTGTTCTTTCATTTGGGCCTTTTTTTTGTTTTGGTCTCAGCACACCTGTTACAGTGTAAGGGGCTGAACCTTAGGTATTTGCCAGGGTAGGGCAACCCACGTGGCTGTGTTGTGGTGCTGTATGTGGGGGAGGGGTCTGAGAGGGAACAATGCTGCTTGTTTAGCTCTCTGCTGGATTTCACTCACTTTCCCCTCTTCCTACAAGCAAATTGGGCCCTTCTAGTGCTGATTCCTGGTCACTGGGTTTGTGTACATTCTAGGAATCTCTCGGTCTCTCCAATGAACTCTCCTGTGAAGCTGGGTGTTTCTCCCACCACCGCAACCCCCACAGAGGTTTTGAGGCTTTATTTCCCTACACTGGAACCCTGGTTTGTGCGGCCTGCCTTGCTCCCCAGTTGTTCCTCCTAGTTTATCTGCACGCAAATGTGGGATTGCCCACTCTGCCAGCTGCTGCCTTGCTTGCCCCTGTGGTCCAGCCAGTGCCTTGCTGTGATTCCTCTGTGCTTGGCTGCTATCTCTGCCCCTCCTACCAGTCCAGATGAATGTTTCTTTAACTCCTTGGTTGTTGGACTTCTAAACAGTTCAATTTTATGTCACTTCTGGTTGTTCTTTGTCTTTAAATTTGTTGTTGTCCTTCTTTTGGTTGTGCGAAGAGGCGCAGTGTATCTACCTATGCCTCTGTCTTGGCCAGAAATCCAAGGTCCATGCTTTCTTATGTGAATATCCAACTGACCCAGGCTCATTTATTGAAAAGACCCCCCCCCCAGAATTGGGGGGGAATCCATTTCTCCACAGAATTGTACTGGAAGTTCTAGCTGGTGCAATTAGGTAAGAAAAAGAAATAAAAGTCATTTAGATTAGAAAAGAAGAAAAGGTCTTTATTCACTGATGATGTTATTGTTAATATAGAAAATCCTATAGAATGTATAAGGAACTACTCAAACTAACAGGTGAGTTTAACAAGTGTTCCGGATACAAGATCAATATTCAACAATCAACTGTATTTCTATATATTAGCAACGAACTATTAACATTTAAAAACAATACTGTTTACAATAGCATAGAATGTACAAAATCCTTAGGGATTAATCTGATAGAAGATGTGCAAGGCCTATACACTGAAAACTACAAAACATTTCTGAGGGAAATTACAGAATACCTAAGTAAATGGAAACATGCCATATTTATAGATCAAAAGACTCAATACTTTAAAAAAAGATTTAGGACTTCTGGCCAAGATGGAGGCATAGGTAGACACACTGTGCCTCCTCACACAACCAAAAGAAGGACAACAACAATTTAAAAACAAAACTGATAGAACTGATAGAAAATTGAACTGTATGGAAGCCTGACAACCAAGGAGTTAAAGAAGACATATTCATCCAGGCTGGTAGGAGGGGCAGAATCGGGCAGCTGGGGTGGAAAGGACTTGCGGTAAGGTAGTGGCTGGTGGACCAGGGTGCACAGAGCAGTGGCTGGCCACCAGTGAGGTGGCAGATTGTGGAACGGGGTGCACAAGGCTGCAGCTGGTGGACCAGGCAGTTGCATATTCATGTGCGGATAGACTGGGCAAAACAAAGGGGAAGCGGGAACTCCTAGCCTCACAGGAGAGTTTATTGGAGAGACCCACAGGGTCCTAGAATGCACACAAGCCCACCTACATGGGAATCAGCACCAGAAGGGCCCAATTTGCTTGTGGGAAGAGGGGGAAGTGATTAAAATCCAGCAGAGAGTGGAGCAAGCGCCATTGTTCCTTCTCGGACTCCTTCCCCCCACATACAGCATCACAATGCACTGATGTGGGTTATCCCACCCTAATGAACACCTAAGGCTCTTCCCCTCACTACATAACAAGCGCATCAAGACAAAAAAAATGGCCCAAATGAAAGAACAGATCAAAGCTCCAGAACAAATACAACTAAGCAATGAAGAGGTAGCCAACCTATCAGATGCACAGTTCAAAACACTGGTAATCAGGATGCTCACAGAATTGGTTGAATTTGGTTGCAAACTAGATGAAGAAATAAAGGCTACACTAAGTGAAGTAAAGGAAAATGTACAGGGATCCAATAGTGATGGGAAGAAAACTGGGACTCAAATCAATGGAGTGGACCAGAAGGAAGAAATAAACAACTAAACAGAAAAGAATGAAGAAATAAGAATTCAAAAAAATGAGGAGAGTCTTAGGAACCTCCAGGACATCTTTAAATGTTCCAACATCCAAATCATAGGGGTACCAGAAGGAGTAGAGGGAGAACAACAAGTGGAAAAGATATTTGAACAAATAATGAAGGAGAACTTCCCCAATCTGGCAAAGGAAAGGAGACTTCTGGGAAGTTCAGAAAGCTCAGAGTCCCAAAGAAGTTGGACCCAAGGAGGAATACACCAAGGCACATCATAATTACATTAGCCAAGATTAAAATTAAGGACAGAATCTTAACAGAAGCAAGAAAAAGAGTTCCCATCAGACTGTCAGCTGATTTCTCAAAAGAAATCTTGAAGGCAAGAAGGGGCTGGAAAGAGGTATTCCAAGTCATGAAAGACAAGGACCTACATCCAAGATTGCTCTATCTAGCAAAGCTTTCATTTAGAGTGGAAGGGCAGATAAAGTACTTCTCAGATAAGGTCAAGTTAAAGGAGTTCATCATCACCAAGCCCTTATTTTATGAAATGTTAAAGGGACTTATCTAAGAAAAAGAAGATGAAAACATGCATAGTAAAATGACAGCAACTCACAATTATTAACAACCATACCTAAAACAGAAACGAAAGCAAACTAAGCAAACAACTAGAACAGCGACAGAACCACAGAAATGGATGTCACATGGAGGGTTATAAACAGGGGTGTGGGAGGGAGAGAGTGGGGGAAAAGGTATGGAGAATAAGTAGCATAGATGATAGGCAGAAAATAGACAAGGGGAGGGTAAGAACAGTATGGAAAACTAGAAGCCAAAGTACTTATATGTATGGCTCATGGACACGAACTAAAGGGGGGGATATGGGTGGGAGGAGGTGTGCAGGGTGGAGGGGAGTGAAGGGGGAAAAATGGGACAACTGTAATAGCATAATCAATAAAATATATTTTAAAAGATTTATATATCTTTTAGAGAGAATGGGAAGGAAGGGAGAAAGTAGGAGAGAAACATCAGTGTGTGAGAGAAACATCAATCAGTTGCCTCTTACATGTCCCCAACCGGGGACCTGGCTTGCAGCTGTGACTGGAAATAGAACTGGTAAACTTTTGGTTGGCAGACTGGCACTCAATCCACTGAACCACACCAACCAGGATGGAAGACTCAAAGTTTTTAAGGTGTCAATTTGTTTTACTAAGTTGATTTGTAGATTCATTGCAATCCCAATCAAAAGGAAAGCAGATTTTTTTGTTGTTGAAACTGACAAACTAATTCTAAAATTCATTTTAGAATTCATTTTTAAATGCACAGGATGTAGAATAGTCATAAGAACTTTGAGAAAAAACAACAAAGTTGGAAAATTTAAATGATCTGATTTCAAGACTTATTATAAAGCTATGATAGTCAAGACCATGTGGTATCGATATCAAGGTAGCTGTATAAGTCAATGAACAGAAGAGATTCTGTGTAAACACATATTTATGACCAATTGATTTTCAAGAAAGTAGCTAAGGCAATTTAGTGGAGAAAAGATAATGTTTTCAACAAAGGATTGAAACAATTGGATATCTATATGCAAAAAAATTAACATCAACCCATATCTTACTGTATATGTAAAGTTAATGTAGCATAAACCCTGGCCAAGTAGCTCTGTTGGTTACAGCATTGTCCTGATATGCTAAGCTTGTAGGTTCCATCTCTGGTCAGAGCACATACAAGAAGCAACCAGTGAATGCATAAAAATCGATGTTTCTGTCTTTTCCTTCTTCTGTCTCTCTAAAATCAATCAATAAAAAAATTTAAAAATTAATGTAGTATAGATCATAGTCACAAATTTAAAATTGCAAAAATTTAAAATTTGTGACCATAAGACTTGTAGAGAAAAAATGGACAAAAGCTTTGGGGCCTTGGGTTAAGCTAAGATTTCTTACATATCTTCCTATAAGCACAATCTGTAAATAAAAAATTGTAAATTAAATAATATCAAATTAAATATATCAGCTTTTGCAACATGCTCTTAAGGGAATGAAGGTACAAGCCACAGACTGGAAGAAAATATTTGCAAATCACATATCTGAAAGGCATATTCAAATTATGTAAAGAACTTCCAAAACTAAATAGTGGGAGAATGAGGATCCTACTTTTATAAAATGGGCAAAAGATTTGAATTGCCACATCATTAAAAAAGATATGTGGATGGCAAATAAGCATATGAAAGGATGCTTAACATCATTCATCATTAAATAAATGTAAATTAAACCTACCATGAGATACTACTGCACGCATTTTAGACTGTCTAGCAAGTATGATTGAGAATATGGAGAATCTAGAACTCTCATTGACTGCTGGTGGGAATGTATAATGGAACAGCCACTTTGAAAAATAGTTTGGTAGTTTCTTAAAAAGTTAAACATAAACCTACAACATGACAGCCATTTCACTCCTAGGTATTAATCCAGATAAAGCCTATGTGTGCACGAAAGACTTGTATATCAATGTTGATGGCTTTGTTTGCAAGAGCCAGAAACTGGAGATGAGCTAAAGCCCAACAATGCTGTGACGATAAACAGGGTGTGGTGTGTCCATGTAACAGACTACTGTTCAGTAATAGAAAGAAACAACCTGCAGAGACACTCAGAAATATGGATGAATCTCAAATTAATTAAGCCTGATTCTCCCCTCCTCCTCAAAGCACATATTATATGATGCCATTTATGTGCAATTCTACGAAATGCAAACTAATGTAGAGTGACCAAAAGCAGAACTCTGGTTATTTGAGGAGGTGTTGTGATAGATTGTGACTGGGAGAAGGAAACTTTGGAGGTTGGTGGATATGTTCACTGTCTCGATTGTGCTGAAGGTTTCAGGGACTTACTGTAACATCAAATGACACTCTTTAAATGTGTAGTTTTTTGTATGTCATATCAATGTCAACAATAATTCCCTATCTGAGGTGTGGAAAGGAAAACTTTATTCAGATGAACAGTTTGCAAAGAGGGGAAATGCAGCTTCAGTTGAATACTGAGAATGTGTGCCACTAAGACAAGAGGTTAGAGTACCTTTTATGGAGAAAGGTCCCACCCTGGTTCCCAACTAATATATTTTTATGCAAATGAGGAATCCAAATCTGCAGTCCTGATTGGTCAGTATAAGTGCAAAGGAGGATATAGTTGACCAGTTTTGATACAATAGTATAGGGCGGGTCTCAGTTCATTGGTGGAAAGGTGAAACCACAAATAAGGGTTGAGTCAGGTGGCACAAGCACGGTACAGGAGGTTGACAGCTCAGCTTGGGACTTCTCCTGAAATGGAGTGTGAGAGGCCTCAGTTAGCAACAGCAATAGACTCTGGTTATGAATTTGGGTCTAGTTAAACATGAACAGTCCTTTATGGCAAATATATTTCTTTTCAGGATTCACACCAATAAAACTTAAAAAAAAGATATGGAGAAACACAGATACCAGTGTGATATTGTAAATTGTCCATATTTTGCCATCAGGAAAGGCTGAGCTGGTGTTCTTGGACAAGTCACTTAGGACTCTGGGCTGTAGAAATAATACTGCCCTCTCTGCCCTCTCTGAGTTTAAGAAACAGGGGAAACTTAAGTAAAGCTTAGGGAACTTGGCTAGGCGTTCAGCTTTTTTTGGTAATATGCAAGGTGGAAGGGAAGCAGGCAGCCTGCAATCAACTTGAAGCTCTAGTGCATTTTGGATCTATGACTTTAAGCAAGTTCCTTAACTTCTCTGTGTCACTGTCTCAGTTGTAGAGGGGAATGAATGGCACAGCATATGTAACTAGCGCACTGCCAGGTACATGTGAGGAGATGAGCATCAGTGGTGTTCTAGGAAAGAGCAGGGGGCGGTAGACGGACCCCACTGGGGAGACTGAGGCTGGTTGCCTAAATCCGAAGCAGGGAGACCGAGGGCCGCAGCAGGGGTGTCCAGGGTGGAGGGCTGGGGAGGCTGGGAGGCTCAGAGAGCCAGAATAGGAGCCAGAATAGGATGGCAAAACCAACATTTAGAGAAGCTCCAGCCAACACGCAGAGAGTGGGGCAGGAGGGGGCCCCGCCTGAGGCTCTGCGGGCATGCCTCAGTCCCGGATCCCCTGGGCCCTCTTACCCCGCACCCGGGTGCCCTGCGCCCCTCCTGGCGCCTGCTGCTCAGGGCCGCCTTAACCCTCCCCGGGTCCCTCTTCTTATTAGGTCCAAGCCCTCAAGTCCCATAGGGAGTGGGACAGCTACCTAGGCGGTGCTTCCACTATTCTCCCGCCAGCTTAAGGTGCCCTACGGTAAAAAAAAAAACAACAACGCAGCACCTGGGTGGTTTGCTTCTTCCTGGGTGGGGAGTTGTAGGTTTAAATACAGTTGTTCCTTTCTGAGCTTGTGAAAGATAACCTATTTAAAAATTAAAACAGAGTCCCCAGTCGCATTTGGAAATGAAGGAGAGGTCTTAGGGAGCAGCTCAATTAGACTGGCGCAATACCGGTATATAGATCGCCGCAAAAACGTATGTTTTCATATTTTTTCTCCGGGCAAAACAAAATAAAATATATTTTATTATTGTTCTACTACTCAGTTTGCTATGTGAAGATCACCTTAAAATGTATGATGTCAGTGCCAATACAGTTGGTGAGTGCATGAGGAAGCTGACGCACAGTGGAGCAAAGGTGCCTTGTAAATATTTCACACTTAATGTGTGGCAGAGCCCAGGTCGGGGTCTCAACATTTGGACTTTAGAGCTTATTTTCTTCTTGACTATCCAGCATTGCCTCCAGATTATTTTCTTGTCAAATTGTGGCTAATATTTACCTCATTTGCTTAAAAAAATCTGGGACCTGGATCCTGGATAATAATTTGGCTCACTAGTATATGGGGAAAAAGTTACCCAGGGTAACCTGATGTGTTCCATTCATATCTGAATTTAAAAGACCTTAGTTAGGAAATTATTTTACTTGAGATCAGGTTATAAAAAACTTATTTATGATGCAAAACACTCTTAATTTCACTTTTGTCTTAAAGTAGTAAATCTGTGAGAATACCTGCAACTTTTGTCCATTCCTTAGAGTTACAGTAGCTCCCTATCTTCACTTTGGGCTGGCCCAGAGTCCTCCCCAGGGACACCACTGCCCCTGCCAGCCTGCTGAATAGGCTCAAGTGACCATGACCATCAGACTTTTCTAGATGCTTGGCAGGCTGCTGAGTTTTCCTTCCCCACTCTAGCAATTGCTGAACACTTTAGGAACAAAAATAAAAACTCTCAATAGATGAGAAACCAAAGCACAAACTTCCCTTATGAAGTAGTACTACAGCTTTTCTGCCATGTGGGCCAAGTGTCTTAAGTGGACCTTAGAGGCTCTGGTGATATTTTCAGTGGTGTATGGTTTGTGTGTATTAGGAACAGATGCATAGTTTTAGGGATGAGTCTTCTCCTTCCGTCCTGCTGAGTGGTTTTATGATTTTATAGTTGCCATCACATGTTGTTCTCTGCTCCCTCTCCCCCCCCTTGGCTCAGAAACAAATCTTATGATATTTTGCTGCTTTTGTTCTGTGGTCATATCTGGGACCCTCAGGTCCAGCTTGGCTTGGAGTCTCTGTTCACCTTCCCAGGCCCGCAGCTTCCTGTGAAGTCAGGGCACCTCCTCCAGTTGGTAGCTGTCCTTTTCAGCTTCTTGTTAAGAGGAAGGGCCTCAGTCTTCAAGTTTGGCTTGGGACTATTGTCTTGCAGAGAGTAAAACTCCTCTACTCTATAGGAATTGGATTCCTGGCTGCCTGTGATGGGCTGCAACCAATAGGCCTGGGTGTGTGCCCCTGTCACCACTGTGTATATCCGTGTGCTGTCCACTGAGATGATTTTCTCATTCTGAGTATAGCTGTGGCTTGTTGGTTTTCTCTTTTTATATTTTACCACTCATTGTAAGCTCCCAGAGGATAGGAATGGTCAGTTTTGTTAATCACTGTATCCCTAGAAATCAGAACAAATCCTGACAGGTAGAAGGAATCCAATACATATTCATTGGATAAATAATTGAATGAAATGCTTTGTTTTGAAAAAGAGTGTGTCAAAGTGTGAATTTGGTAGTCATTCAGAAGTGGAATTTGACATGTGTTCTCGAGGATGTGTATTTGAAAGAGCAAAATGTGGTAGTATTCCAATATTAACCTCTAATTTTCTCATAAAAAAACAAGACCACACACACATCAAAACGTTCCACTCTTTGTTTCATTTCTAACTAATTTACTTTACAATTTTATGAGGATTATAATCAGATTCTTTTTTTTTTTAAGTTTTCAGAACTACTATTTATTCCCAGTCACTCCCACTTCTTCACCCCGGAGTAGCTGCATTTACCAAGGGACCCCCAGCTTCACGAAGAAAGGAATTGGCCCCTCTCTCAGACTTCCTGTGCTGATAGGCCACCCAGCAGGGCTGAGAGAGCTGGGAAGTCTCTGGACTTAGGGCAGGCAGGCCTCACTGTGGTGACCCAGCTGTGGGCTCTGCTTGGTTTCTCCCACAGAGCAGCAGGAGCCGCTGGCATCACCCACCTGCCTCCTTCCATGTGCTCCAGGGCTGGGAATGGATTATTCTGAGCTAATGCTGGGACAAGCTCTCCAAGCAGCCATGCTGAGGCAGTGGACAAAGCAAAGGCCCTCTCACCCACCACTGTGGTAATTATGTTGCAGGAGCCTTTCAAAGATGGAGGCTTCTGGTCAACAGCCCTGGAAAGAGGACAGAGAAGATGAGTGAGGAGAACAGTGTGGGGGCCATGGTTGCTTTTTCCCAAAGCAATTGTGCCTTCCAGATGGCAGCCCCATTCTGTCCCACCACCCTGCCAGCTGTCAGCGCCAGTTGTCAGCTGCAGCTGCTGCAACCAGAGCAACCAGAGCAGCCAGGGCAGCCCTCCAGGTGTCTCGAGGCACTCCACTGTTGACAGCAGCTGGGACTGGTAGCTGGCCTGGGTCATTTGTTGGCCATGGTAGAAAGCTGGTCTAGGATGTGACCCAGCCTGTCCAACATAGTGTCTAGTGTTTCCTTACTCAGCTCTATGGTGACAGCTGAGATGAAGGGTTTGTCCCTGTATAGACTGGGATCTTCTTGGATCTTCATCTGGAATAGGCAGGTGGGGGACAGTCATGTGGCTGATGCTGTCGAGGCTGTTTTTGATGTCGAGGTTGACCAGGCATGGCTGAAAGATCAGCTTTGCTTGGGCTTCAGGTCTCCAAGTAGGTATGTGTTCCAGAATGATTTTTGTCAGCAGATTTTTGAGGTCCTGGTGGAAGTTTTCAGGAATGAGAGCCAGAATTGCCTCAGCGAAGGGCAGGTCACTAAACACTGCCAGCCTGGTGAGGCACTGCAGAGCCTGGAGCAGTTGCTCTGCCTTCTCCTCGGTCACAGACAAGCTGGAACATATGATATCCAAGAGATTTTTCGAGCCAAGGACTGAACTGGAAAAGCTCTCTTGGCATAGCTGTCTGACAACATCTTTGGAGGAGGCCTTCAGCAGACTCTGGAGTGCTGCAAAGTTTTCTGCAGTCAATGCAGGCATTTTCCCCAGGTCATGTGACCAGATTCTTTTCATTAGCAAAATATTTCTGTAGAATGAGAATTCCATTCAAAACTTCTAATTTTATCAGTTTTTTTTTAAAAAGGATTATATTTATTTATTTTTGAGAGAGAGGGGAAGGGAGGGAAAAAGAGAGGGAGAGAAACATCAATGTGTGGTTGCCTCTTGCGTGCCCCCAACTGGCAACCTGGCCCACAATCCAGGCATATGACCTGACTGGGAATCAAACCAGTGACCCTTTGGTTCGCAGGCCAACACTCAATCCACTGAGCCACACCAGCCTGGGTTAATTCTATAGGATAATCCTCACTGGAGGACATTTTTTTTCATTGCAGAGAGAGAGGGAGAGAGACAGACAGGAAGGGAGGAAGAGAGGAGGGAAGGGGGAGAGATAGAGAAAGTGGGAGAAATATTGATGTGAGAGAAACATTGATTTAGTTGCCTTTTGTATGCACCCTGACCTGCAACACTTCAGTCCTTGGGACAACGCTTCAACCAACTGAGCCACACCCTCCAGGGATATCAGGTTTTTATTGTACCAGTTACCAACTTCTGGATAACAAACTACCCCACAACTTAGTGAGTTAAAACAATCATATTGTTATTTTTCTCACAGTTTTGTGGGACAGGAATTTAGATAAAACACAGTGAGGAAGATTCATTTATGCTCCATGATGTCTGAGGCCCCTCAGACATCATCCTCATTTGGGGATGGCTGGCAGTTTCTCTCTGTTTGTGTAGTTTCAGTACCTCCCCAGAGCATGGTGGCCTTAGGGTCGTTGGAATTCCCACACGGTGGCTGAGGGCTCAAACAGCGACTGTTTCAAGCGTAAGAAATGGATGCTGCTTGTCTCTTGAGGTCTGGGCCTGGCTTCACTCTTGTGATGGTCTGTTGGTCAAAGCAGTTGTGGAATCTGCTAGAATGTAAGGGGAGGCGACAAAGACCCCACCTGTAATGGGAGGAGTGTTAATTTATGACCATCTTTAATCCACTGCATTGAATATTAGAAAAATATTTTCATTAGAAGGAATATCAAAGGTAATATCTTTTAACCTGCCATATTTTGGACGATGCTTTTCTAAATAACAATCCTAAGAAAAGCAGTTGAATATTTGCCCAAACATTTTCGAAGAGATGAAAGTAAGCCTTTGTTTTGGTGTTGGACCAGCCTCTGATGCTAACTTAAAGTAAACCATAAACATGGACAGTTGATGTGATCACTAAGAATCCTCACTTTTTAGTTAATCTTTTTGAAGTTTAGACTATAAAACTTCAATTAAGGCAGCAGTTATGGTGATACCCAGGGAAAATGGGAATCTCTAGGAGGCTGAAAATCTAACCATGGTCTAATGGGAACTAGTTGATGGCATGCAAATCCCTTGTGAATGTTCAGAGACAATACCAGGTAGCTCTTGACTTGTTGTTCTGCCAGGAGTTTAGATATTCTTTTACAGGTAGCATAAATCTATTAAAGAATTTTAGTGAGGGAGTGACAAAATAAATGAAGAATTTTAAGAGGATCATTCTGTAGGCATTGTAGAGAATTAATTAGGAAAAGCCAGGCCCAATTATAAGTCTGTTAATTAGTCCAGGGTGTGACCTAAGCATGGGTCATTGGTAATGGAGAAGAGGGGACAGATTGGAGAGTTATTTAGGAGCTGCACTCTAAAGGGTTTGGTGATAGTGTAGATGAGGGTGTCAGGAAGAGGGAGAGAGGAGTCTAGGTTGTGTTGGGTTTGAAGAATACTAAATAGATGGTGATGGTTTAACTAAATAAAAAGTGGGAGGAAAAGGTTTGGAAAGAAGAATGATGAGTTTGATTGTTTTTCTTAATCATATAATGAAATGCATAGATCTTAAGTATACAGTTCAGTCAATTTTGATAAATGCATATACTCATGTAACTCATAGCCCTATCGAGATATAGAGCATTTCCCTCACCCTCAGAGGTCTCTTGTGCACCTCCCCAGTCAATCCCCTCTCCAGGAGCAACTGTTTATCTGATTTCTATCACCAAAGATTCAGTTTGCCTGTGTTAGACTTTCTGAATGGAAGTATGTACTAGGTGCTATTCTGGGCCTGGCTTTTCTCACTTAGCATAATGTTGTTGAGATCAATTTATGTTGTTATGTGTATCAATAATTCATCCCATTTTATTGCTGAGTAGTTTTCTCTTAATATGACTACACTACAGTTTATCTCTTTGCCTATGGACACCTGGGCTGTTTTCAGTTTTGATACTGATATAAATAAAACTTTTATGAACATTCTTATGCAAGGATTTTTGTGGACATTTATATTTCTATTGGATAAATACCTAGAAGTGGGATTGCTAGGTTTAAATTAAGAAAGTACTTAACAGTTTTTAAAGTGTTTGTACCATTTTATACTCCACCTGAAAAATATGAGTGGGAAGCAGCTCAGGGCCTTTGGTGACCTCGTTTCTAAAATGTACAACATTACTTTAACTTTATTCTTTTATAACAAGTAGCCAATCTTGCCCACACTCAAGGAGAGAGGAATTAATCTCCACTTCTTAAAGAGGGGAGTGTCAAAGAATTTGGGAACATATCTTAAAACCACCACAGCTTCTTTGGTACTTTTTAAGATTTTATTTATTTATTTTTAGAGAGAGGGGAAGGGAAGGAGAAAGAGGAGAGAAATATCAATGTGTCATTGTCTCTTGCACGCCCCCTGCTGGGGACCCAGCACACAACCCAAGCATGTGACCTGCTTGGGAATCAAACTGGCAACCCTTTGGTTCACAGCCTGCGTTCAATCCGGTGAGCTACACCAGCCAGGGCCCTCCTTGGTATTACACAGACTCTCATCTCCTATGGAAAGACAGAGAAACTGAGGATCAGGTCCAAAGTTTAATGGTCAGAATATCCAAAGTTCAAAGAAGGATAAGTTACTAATGCAGGCAGAGCTAGGCCCAGATGGGAAAAATGGGGTGGAATGATCTGTATTATGTCCCTGAAAACCTTGAGCCCCCAGATTCATCTGAACCCTCTGAGCCTGCAGAAGTAACCCACTCCTTCTCAGTAAGAGCTTACCTCTCACTCCCCCTTGCTTGGAGATGATACAGAGCCTGCTCTCCCACAAGACGGTATTAATCCAAGCCCTGGAATTTCTGGGTCAAAAGGCTGTTCCATTTTTAGTTTTCTGAGGCAGTATCACACTGTTTTCCATAGTGGTTGCACCATTCTGCATTCCCACCAACAGTACACTAGGGTCCTCTTTTCTTCACATCCTCTCCAACACTTGTTTGTTGATCTGTTTATGATGACCATTCTGACTGCTGTGAAGTGGTGTGGTTTTAATTTGCATCTCTCTGATGGCTAGTGATACTGAGCATCCTTTCATGTGTCTCTCGATCCTCTGTATGTCCTCCTTGGAGAAGTGTCTGTTCAAGTCTTTTCTCATTTTTTAATTGGATTGTTTGTCTTCCTAGCATGGAGTCGTGTAAGTTCTTTATATATTTTTGAGATGAAACCCTTGTCTAAGGTGTCATTGACAAATATGTTTTCCCATATAGTTGGTTCTCTTTCATTTTAATGCTGTTTTCTTTAGCTGTGCAAAAGCTTTTTATTGTGATGAGATCCCATTTGTTTATTGTTTCCTTTATGTCCCTTGCCCTAGGGGACATGTCAGTGAAAATACTGCTGCATGGAATATCTGAGATTTTCCTGCTTACCTTCTTCTCTAGAAATCTTATGGTGTCATGACTTATATTTAAGTCTTTATTCACCTTGAATTTATTTTTGTGTATGGTGTAAATTGGTGATCGAGCTTCACTTTTTTGCATGTAGCCATCTAGATCTCCCACCATTTGTTGAAGAAGCTATTTTTACTCCATTTTATGCTTTTACCCCCTTTGTTGAATCCTGGTTGACCATAGAAACTTGGATTTATTTCTGGGCTCTCTAATCTGTTCTGTTGGACTATGTGTCTGTTCTTATGCCAGTACCAGACTGTTTTGATTACAGCAACCTTGTAATATAGTTTGATATCAGGTATGGAGAGCCTACCTACTTTGTTCTTCTTTCTCAAAATTGCTGCAGCTATTCAGGGTCGTTTATGATTCCATATATATTTTTGAAACATTTGTTATGTATCTATGAAATATGCCTTTGGTACTTTGATAGGGATTGCGTTGAATCTATAAATTGCTTTGGGCAGTATGGACATTTTGATAATGTTAATTCTTCCAATGCACGAACATGGTATATGCTTCCATTTGTTTGTGTCTTCCTTAATTTCTTTCTTCAGTGTTTGTAGTTTTCTCAGTACAGGTGTGTTACTTCCTTGGTTAGGTTTAATCCTAGGTACTTGATGTTTCTTGTTGCTATATCAAATGAGATTTTTCCCCTGATTTCTGTTTTTGATATTTCACTGTTGGTGGTATATACGAATGCCTTCTATTTCTGAATATTGACTTTGTATCCCACTTTTTTTTTTTTGGTTCTCTTTTCTGTATCCCACTGTTTTGCCAAATCCACTTATTAGGTCAAATAGTTTTTTGGTTTATAACCAGTAGTTTGAACTCTGCATCTGTAGGTTGATTTTTTCCATTTTGTTTAGTTCTTTTTCTGGAAAGACATTTGGGATTTTTTTTTTTGTCTCTTGTTGGCTGCCTCCCCAAGTTTGTTTCTATGTCTTAGGTAGAACTGCTATGTCTCCTGGTCTTTGTAGAGTGTTCTTAGGTAGTAGGTGTCCCAGTGGCACAGGCTACCAAGTCAGTTAATCTGGGTGTTTCATGTGAGACCCTGTGTGGGCTGTGTGTACCTTCCTGTTATAGTGAGCCTTGATTGCTGTTGACATGCCAATGGGAGGGATTTATTCGTATCTGATTGGCTGTGAAGACTGGCTGCTACCACTGTGGTAGATCTGCTGTGCAGGGACTTACCCACCAGAGGACTTGCTTCAGCAGGACTCTGATACCTGCTGAGTTTGTTCCTTAAATGTGTCACTTGTGCAGGTAGTTGAGTGTTGCTCTTGTATGTTCTGAAGTTTTCTACAGGGTACACTGGCCCTGAGACCTCCTAGGAGGTGTCTGCCAAGGTCAGCTGCCACCTATGTCATGCTTGGGGCCACTCAGCATAAGCTACAGAGTGACCCACAGATGATGGCTACTTTTGGTGGGCTTAGAGATGTCTGGGAGAGGCCACACTGTGAACCAAGGACAGCTGTCACTAGTGCCAGGCCTGGGGCCACTTAGCAAGAGGTAGGGGGAACACTGATGCTGCTTGTTTGAGGGATTTTAGAAAAGTTTGCAGTATGAACCAAGGTAGATCATTGTATGAAAAAGCCACTGGAAATGCCTTGGGTGGGCCTGCAACTTGGAAGCAGATCACCCCCCAGGCTGATCTGCTTCAAGGACTGGCTGGACCGTAGTGGAGAAACTGTTATGTAGGGGCTGACCCTATGGAACAGTTCAGTGGAGCTCTAGTGCCTGATGAGTCTGCCCCTTGAGTGTATTGCTGGTGGAGGTGGTTGGGTAGTGCTCCAGTGTGGTCTGAAGCTGGCCACCAGGTTTGCTGGCTCTTGGCCTCCTGGGAGGCAGAGGCCAAGATCAGCTGCTACCTGTGCCCTGCCTGGGGCTATTCGGCGTGAGCTACAAAGTGATCTGTAGGTGGCCACTATTTGTGCTTGGCTTGGAGGTGCCCAGGATAGGCCAAGCTTCAAACTGAGGCTGGATACCACTAATGATGGGCCTGGGACCACTTAGCAAGAGGTACAGGGCACATTGAGGCCAGATGATGTTTTTTTGGGCTTTGTGAATATTTGAGAGATTTTAGGGAAGTTCAGCATGAGTAAGCAGAGGGTGTTTGTATGGAAAAGCCACTGGAAAAGGCTGGGGTGGACCTGCAACTTGGGTGGGGTAGGGTCTCAGGGAATCACCAGGTCAGGGGGGAACTGTTAGCTAGGTTGATGGAGACTCAGATACAGTGAAAGCCTGCTGGCTCTGTCTGGGGAGGGCTCAGCAAAGAACAATGGTCTTTGCCAGCACTTCTGCCTGAGAGAAAGATTGGACCTCAGCTCTCACCCTGAAGTCGGACAATTCAGTGTCCCATGTCCCTGATACATCTTTTGAGCTGATGCCACAGTTCTGGAGCTCAGTGTGAGTGAATCTGTATGTGGGCCCTTTAAGAGGAACTGCCTGGGACTCCAGAAGCCCTCCCTCTCATTCTGCCACAACCCCTGCTGTTTTTTTACAGCAAGGAGTTATGGGGACTTTTCTTCCGTGGCACTGGAACCCTGGGCTGGGAGCCTTGGTGTGGGGCTGGGACTCCTTGCTCCTCAGCAATACCTCTGTAGCCAAGGTATTCCTTCTGATTTTTAACCACCACACATGGGTGTAGGACTGGCAGTTTTGTGTCTCTGCCCCTCCTCTACCAGTCTCCATGTGGCTTCTTTTTATATCCTTAGTTATAGAACTTCTGTTCAGCCAGATTTCAGGTGGTTCTTAATGATGGTTGTTCTACATTTAGCTGTGATTTTGATGTGGTTGTGGGAGGATGTAAATACCGCATTTTACATATCTGCCATCTTTTTTAAAAAAGATTTTATTTATTTATTTTTATACAGATGGGAAGGGTAGAAGAAAAAGGAGAGAAACATCAATGTGTGGTTGGCTCTCATGTGCCCCCTACTGGGGACCTGGCCCACAACCCAGGAATGTGCCCTGACTGGGAATCAAACTGGTGACCCTTTGCTTCTCCGGCTGGTCTCAATCCACTGAACCACACCAGCCAGGGCTTGCCATCTTGATTGGAAGTCAATTTTTTTTTATAACCCTGAATGGGTTGAAGCTAATCTGAGACATACAAACAACCTTTAAACATCATTGCATATATCCAGCGCATAGGTTTAAGGTCATGACTAGCTGCGCATTTGTACATAACTAATGTTAAATCATAATGTTTAAGCTATCAGTTTGGTTCTGACATGTGTTTTGGAGGGGTGTGTGATATATGATAGTAAATTGTACCTACGCTGTAATTTTTTTGTCTGCGACCTCTGCAGGGTTAAGGAAACACCACCATCAGCTTGATAATGTTATTTGTTCATTATAAAGAGTTGAAATAATAGAGAAAACTGCATTGATAAAATTTAAAAAATATATAACCCTTCTTATATTCACTCCCCAGAAATAACTCTTGTTAACATTAAATGAGCATCATATCAGACACACATGTGTACATGTGTATACAGCCTTTTTTTTATCACTTGTAGTACATTTCTGTGTTGTCTTCTGGCTATGAATGTTGCTGTGGGGAAGTCTGATGTTATCCTGATTCTTTTATCTGTTACCTGAAGAAATCTTTATGATTGAATTTCAGTAGCTTCATAGAACATTGAGCTCTTTATATCAAATTTCTTGTTATATGATATGTCCTTCCACTATGTAGACTTCTAATTCAGGGAAATTATATTGCGCTTTGTCTTTGAAAACTTCTGTTCCATTGGTTGGGTTTTTCTGTGCAGGGACACTGATCATCCTAATACATGATCATCCTCATCTGATCTCCACAGTTATATGTTTCCCTGTAATTGTTTTAGGGTTTTTATTTTTATTTTTATGTTTGAGTCTTTGTTCACTGCTGTTCTGTAAAATGTTTCCCCAGCCCACCTTTGTCATTGATTTGATCATCAGCTGTGCTCTAGTCTGCTTCTTGCCATTTCTAATGTCTTAATTAGTTCTGTAATGGTGCTCAAATTCAAATTTTCCTTAAGTCTACAATCTAAATTTTTTATGTCATTCTGTTGTTTTCCATTGTGTCCTTGAGCTTTCTAAATTCATGTACTTTTGGACTTTGTATAGTGAGAAGCAATTGTGGGGAAGTGTTCCTGTGTGCTTGCGTTAATTTTCTTCAGGGTCAGTTTTGTATGCTGAGTTCCTGGGATTGTGTTTGCATATTGTGTGATGTTTCCTTTCAGCCTGCTCATACTTGGGCAGCTCAGCATGTGGGTAAGCTTGTCTAGCCATTATTGAGGTGACTCAAGAGAGGTGACTTCTTCACAGTGTTTCTACAGTATCTGGGCAATTTGTTTTCCTTCAGGAGCCACAGAGTGAGAGGGCTGGATTTTTCCTGTGTTATTCACTTTTCTGTGCCCTGAAGGAATGGCAGAGGAGGGTGGCGTGGAGGTATGAGTTGGGGGGATTGCTCAGTTGAGAGCCTGATCTGCAAACAAGGTCAACTACATAATTTGTGGGACCAAGGGCTAAAGGAAATGTGGGGCCCTAGTTCAAAAAGTAGGAAAAATGTACCACAACACATACCAAAATATAAAGTTTTTTCTTTAACAATATTTCCATTATTTATCAAAACTAATAGGACAATAGTGGTCAATGAATAACAACATATACATACAAATTGCAAAAATAATATTTTTGGTGTCATATTTTTGATAATTTTAGATTTTGAAACAGAGCTTACTTTTGATGCAATGTTAGAACTGTTAAAAATAGTCATAGGCTGCGACAATTAGGACTGGCTGCATAATTTACAAGGCCCAGTGCAAAATGAAAATATGGGGATCTATGTTAAAAAATACTACAATAAGGGTACCATTAAAGGTATGTATGTATATATATATATATATATATATATATATATATATATATTTAACACTTTTTTTCTTTAGTGGGCTCTTTCTTGACTTGTCATAATGTTTTTTTCTTTTTGTTAGCTGTTTAATATCATACTAAGAAAAGAAAAATTTAAAACTTAAGTTATTAGCAAGAATCTTACTGTTGATCTTTATATTGTATAATGCTAGTTTTAAATGCATATCTACAAGCATTTAATGTAGAGTTACCAAAATTATACAATACAAATTTTACAGCTTGTGCCTGTATCTGTATTTTGTTCTTACCAGAACAGCAGAAAAGTGGCACACAACTAAATGAACTGTTTTTTTTTTTTCACTTATTTATATGTGTACATTCCACCCACACTATCAACTTTCAGGTTACTGATGGGTAAAAATGGGAAAAAAAAGGAACTTTAGATTACCTTATTTTCTTCTTCCTCTGTGTCATCATTTCCAGCGTAAATGGTTGGCTAGTACAGGGCAATGACATGGATGAGAAAGGTTACAGTAAGGTTTCTTGGTCATTAGTGTTTTCTTAGAACAACATTGCCTCCTTTCTATATTTGAAGCAAGTTCTGTTTTGAATGGAAAGTTGGGGTTAGCAGTATTCCTGCTTACTCAGTTATAGAAGGAACATACTTACCTTGTACTTGCTTTGATTCTCATTGAATTCTCAAACATTACGGAGTGTCATGAACACTATTTGCAAAAGAAGAGCAAGAAATGGGGGTCAAGCATATTGCATTATCTTTTCTGTTCATGAGCACACCCAATTGTCCCATGTGACTTTACTTTCAAAGATAAAATTATTGTGAATTCCATGATGGTGACAACAGAGCATTAAACTGAACTTGGGTCCCTTTTGAGCATGGGCCCTTTGTGACTATATGGGTTGAATGCTCTCAAAGCCTCCTCTAACTAATGGTATTGTGCTTTCCATGTCTATAACCCAGCAGCTTTTGAAGTTATTATGGTATATAAGGTGACCGCATTATGTTATATTAGGAACTTATATCTGTTTGTTTCCTGATGGAGAATATGATTACTAGTTTTTAGGAGTTTTCATTTATTTTGTTAGTTATTGAGAGGGAAGATTGGGTGATGTAGTTTCAGTCCACCAACCTAATGCTTTCTTTTTTTTTACCCTTCACTTGTCTTGGCTAACTCATTTTCCAAGTTGCAGTTTAAATTTCACATCACCGTCTTATAAGAGAAAGATTAAAAAGTACATGGAATTGAATACATACGAAAACATAGGAAAACAGCAAAATGAAAAGGGACTGTATGGGAAAATATATTTGCCAATGATACCTCGGACAAGGGTTTGATCTCCAAAATATGTAAATAATTCACATGACATCACACTAGGAAGACCAACAATCCAATTAAAAAAATGGACAAAAGACATGAACAAACACTTCTCCAAGGAGGACATAAAGAGGGCCCAGAGACATATGAAAAGATGCTCAGCATCTCTAGCCATCTGCAAATTAAAAACACAATGAGATACCATTTCACATCAGTCAGAATGGCTGTCATAAACAAATCAACAAACAAATGTTGGAGAAGTTGTGGAGAAAAGGGAAACCTAGTGCACTGTTGGTGGGAATGCAGCCACTGTGTGAAAACAGGAAAACAGTATGAAACTGCCTCAGAAAACTAAAAATGGAACTGCCTTTTGGTCTAGAAATTCCACTGCTTGGGGTTATAACCTAAGAATTCTGATCAGCAAAACAAATAAACAAGCAAAATATAACCAGATATGCTGAAATTAAGAACAAACTGGCAGTAACCAGAGGGAAGGTGAGAGGGGATAATGGGGGGAAAAGGGGAAGGGTTTTCAGGAACAACTATAAAGGACACATGGACAAAACCAAAGGGGGGTTGGATCAAGGGTGGGAAGTGGGGATGGCTGGGGTAGGGGGAAAATGGAGACAACTGTATTTTCACAACAATAAAAAATGTGAAAAATAAAAATAATAATAATAATAATAACAAAAAAATCCTGAAACACCAATTCAAAAGAACCTTTGCACCCCAATGTTCATGGCAGCACAATTTACAATAGCCAAGTGCTGGAAACAGCCTAAGTACCCATCAGTATATGAGTGGATTACAAAACTGTGGTACATTTACACAATGGAATACTACACAGAAGAAAGAAAGAAGAAACTCCTGCCCTTTGTAACAGCATGGATGGAGCTGGAGAGCATTGTGCTAAGTGAAATAAACCAGGTGGTAAAAGATAAATACCAGTTGATCTCACCAGTAAATGGAACCTAATCAACAAAACAAACATGTGAGCAAAATAGAACCAGAAACATGGAAATAAAGAACAAACTAACAGTAACCAGAGGGGAGTGGGGTAATAGGGGGAAAGAAAAGGAAGGGTTGTCAAGGAACATGTATAAAGGACCCATGGACAAAGACAATGGGGGGAGCATTGATTGTGGGAGGTTGGGTGGGTAGGGCATGGGGAGAATAATAGGGAGGGAAATGGGGATAACTAACTGAACAACAATAAAAAAAGAAAAAAGAAAATACAATATATCAAAATATGTGGACTATAACTAAAGCAGTGCTGAGAGGGAAATTTATAGCACTAAATATTGGAGAAGATGACATATTTCAAACTAATAATCTAAGTTATTACATGGAGAAACCAGAAAAAGAGCAAAATAAACCCAAAGCAAGCAGAATTAAGATAATAATAAAGAGCAGAAATCAGTGGAGTTGAAAACAGGAAATTATGGGGAAAATCAATGAAACAAAAAACTGGTTCTTCAAAAAAATCCAGAAAATTAATAACTCTCAAGGAAGACTGAGAAGGAAAAAAAGAGAAGAAACAAATCACCAATATCAAGAATAAAATAGGGATATTACTGCCGGTCATGCAGCCAATAAAGGATAATATGGGAATATTACAAACAATCTCAAATTCAGTTACTTAGAATAGATGAACCAATTCTTCAAAAACCACAATTTACTAAAACTCAAGCAAGATGAAATAGACAATCTGAATAGTCCTATAATCATTAAATAAATTAGATTTGTAATTAAAAGCTCCCCCAAAAGAAATCTCCAGACCCAGATGGTTTCAATGGAGAATTCTACCAAACACTTAAGAAAGAATTGACGAGTTTTATATAATCTTTTCCATAAAATAGAAGAGAAGGGAATACCTTGATCTCATTTTATGAGGCTAGGATTACCTGTTCCAAAATCAGATACTACCAAAAGTAAAACTATAGACCAATGTTGGGGACCTCTCTGTGTGGTTTCAGAGACTGTAGCTCCATGAGAGCAAGCCTTGAAAGAGGCCAGTAAGTCTTGCTGCAAAACCAGGAGATGCAGGTGGCAGGCACAACCTGACACCAACACTGAGGGTTCCCATGGGAAAAATCAGTCCTGATAAATACATTGTATCCTTTGAAGCTTGCTTTGCTTTGTATAGCCCTATTGATATAAACTGGATGCTTAAGTTCAAGGCATAAGGAGTAAACTCCTTATCTCATGAAACACGTTTTAAAGACCCTCTGGCATCAGCATGACTAACAGACACAGACCCTGAGGCAGATTTCTGTGTTCTTTCTATTGTTATCTATAGATAATACCTGTTTTTGTATGACTATAGCCTTTTGACATTGATTGATGACCTATGTATGTATGCTGTATACCCCTATACATACCATTCCCAATAAAAGCCATTTTGGAGAAGGGCTCAGGGCATTCCCCACTAGAGGGAATTGCCACCTCCTTTCCCTCTGAAACAACAAGATTGTGTCCGGGACAACTTATTCTCATCCGTGGCGGCTGGGAGAGCTCCACAGGATGGAGTTCTCCCATGAACCAATATTTCTCATTAGGTTAGATATGAAAATCTTCTACAAAATACTAGGAAATTTAGTCTTAGTATTAGGATTTTCAATGTGTGAAAAGAATTGCATGCCATGACAAGTGGAATTATTCCAGGCATGGAAGGCTACTTCAATATTTGAAAATTGGTCAGTGTAATCCACCATGTGAATAAGCTAAAGAAAAAAAATCATATGCTTCTATCAGTTGACACAAAAAGTATTTGAAAAAATGAGACTCATTCTTGATAGAAACTTTTGGCAAACTAGAAATAGAGGAGAAATTCCTCAACTGAATAAAAACATGTACAAAAACCTACAGCTAACAAATACTTAATAGCAAAAGACTGAATGCTTTCTTTTTAAGATAAAGAGCAAGGCAAAGACGTGTATTTTTACCATTCTTATTAAGCCAGTACTAGAAGTTCTAGCCACTGCAATAAAGCAAGAAAATCAAGTAAAATATACATAGATTGAAAAGGAAGATTGTCTTTCTTTGTAGATGACATGGTTATCTACATAGACAGTCTCAAGAAATCTACAAAAAACCCCTTTTAGAACTAATAAATAAGTTCAGGAAGATCACAAGGTACAAAGTCAATATGCAAACATCAATTGCATTTCTATATACTAATAATGTGGGAGCCAAAATTAAAAACACAGTTTTTACAGCTGCTCCAAAGAAAATGAAACACTTAGTATAAACTTAATAAAACATGTACAGGATCTAAATACTGAAAATTGCAAAATGTTGATAAAGTAAATAAAAGAAGACCTGAATAAATGAAGAGACATACTGTGTTCATAGATTGGAACATAGTAGAGATGTCTATTCTCCATAAATTGATCTATAGGGTTAATGCAGTTCCTATACAATCCCAGCAAGGTGTTTTATAGATGCAGCTATTCTTATTCTAAAATTGATGTGGAAAGCCACAGGCTGTAAAATCACTAAAACAATTTTTTTAATTTTTAAATAAAGAAGTCCTCACTTGAAAATATTTCTATTGATTTTTGGAAAGAAAGGCAGAGAGAGAAAAACATCAGAAAACTGTACTTGAACAATGATTAAAACAGTGAAAAAAAAGAAAAAGAAAACATCAATGTGAGAGAGAAACATTGATTAGTTGCTTCCTGTATGTGCCCCAACCCAGGGGTCAAACCTGCATCCTAGGTATGTGCCATAACCAAGAATTGAACCAGCAGTCTCTTGGTGTACAAGACAGCACTCTAACCAACTGAACTACTGGACTAGAGTCTCTAAAACAATTTTAAAAAATAATAAAAGAATCACCCCAACCTAATATTAAGATGCATTGAATACATCTACAGTATTCAAGAGAGTGGGATAGCAGTGAAGGGATGGACACATAGATCAATGGGACAGAATAGATGACCCATAAATAGAAGCAGACAAATGTATACCCAATTTATTTCCGAAAAAACTGCAAAAACAATTCAATGCAGGAAGCACAGCTTTTCAACAGAGTTGAAGCAAAATGACATTCATAGGTAGAAAATGAAACTCAACCTATAATGTAAAATGAGAAACTACAAGGCTTTTAGGGAAAAAAATTGGAGAAAAATCTTTAAGACCTAGAACTAGGTAGAGTTCCTAGACTTGATACCAGAAGCATAATACACAGAAGGAAAAATGATAAATTGGACTTCATGAGAATTAAAAACATTTGCTCTGCTAGAGCCCATGTGAAGAGAAATAAGAAGACAAGTTACTGAGTGGGAGAAAATATTTGCAAAACACATACCCAACAAAGCACCAATATTTACAAAATGTAAAGAATCCTCAAAAATGAATGTTAAAAAGAGATTCCTATCATTTTTATAACTGCATGTAATAAATCCACAATTATCTCAAAATAAAATTTTTAATTAAAATTTTTTCACATTTTCAGAGCATTCTTTTTCCTGACTCTCCAGACTAATATTCTTGTTGAACTCTGTCCTTTTCCTTTGGAACACTTGTTATGGTTTTGTAATTATTTGAGTGGTTATTAGTTTAATATCTGCTTCTCCTACTAGGCTGAAAGCTCTGTACTACTGTATCTCTAGCTCTAAAACAATGCTCAATAGCTATTTATTGAAAGACTAAGAGTTAATGCCTTGCAGAATTATTAAAGGGTTTGAAATTGTTTTGTATTTGGCAAATACTTTAAATCCATCCTCTCCCTCATGCTTTGAGCCTTCTGGCTGAGCTCTGCATTGTCAGCAGCCTCTGAACAACATCTGGAGTTCCTCCACATTGGATAGCTGCCAAGAATATTCGCCCTCTTGGCCTCCTGAGGGCTGAGTTTACCCAGTAATTGGTCTCATTACTCTGTGTTGGAGTTTTAGAAAGACAGCATGGTGCTGTTATTATTCAATGAGTAACAACATCTAAATTGATCCAATGATCAGTGAAAATGACATTTCTAGGCCTGATGATAACAACCTGCTCAAACATTTTGACTTATTACTAAAAGCAATTCAAGTGCCTTTAAATTCTCAAGTGACAAGTTATCTTGAGAAAATATGTTGCAGGATCTCTATGACAGGTAAGACCTTGACATGAAGTGACAAGTGACTCCTTTGATGGAAAAAGTTAGTTTTAAAATTCCGTTTGCATTTTAAGCAGTGTTTGCCTGAGAAAAAGAATAGAGTTTGATCATTTACAGAGGGGCAACATTTCTGTTTGCAGTTGTTGAACCACTCTGGTTGTGAAGAAGTCAGCAGAGTTTTCTTAGGCAGTTTGACTTTACACAGCATTATTTAAGCATATAAGGACATCCAGCCAAATGGAGGCATAGGTAGATACACTTTGCCTCCTCACACGACCAAAAGAAGGACAACAACAAATTTAAAAACAAAAAATAACCAGAACTGCCAGAAAATTGAACTGTATGGAAGTCCAACAACCAAGGAGTTAAAGAAGAAATATTCATCCAGACTGGTAGAAGGGGCAGAGACAGGCAGCTGGGATGAGAAGACATGTGACAAGTGGCAGCTGGTGGGCCAGATGGTCCCACATTTGAATCAGAACCAGAAGGTCCCAATTTGCTTGTAGGTAGTGGGGAAAGTAGCTGAAAGATGGCTGAGCCAAGCAAGAGCCAGAGAGCCAAGCAAGTGGCATTGTTCCCTCTCTGACCTCCCCCCCAAATACAGTGCCACAAGGCAGTGATGTGGGTTGCTCTACCAAATACATAAGGCTCTGCCCCTTACAACATAACTAGTGTGCCAAGACAAAGAAATAGGACCCAAATGAAAGAACAGATCAAAACTCCAAAAATAGAACTAAGTGATGAAGAGAGAGCCAACCTATCAGATGCACAGTTCAAAACACTGGTAATCAGGGTGCTCACAGAAATTGTTGAGTATGGTTGCAAAAGAGAGGAAAAAGTGTAGGCTACACAAAATGAAAGAAAAATATTCAGGGAAGCAACAGTGATGAAAAGGAAACCAGAACTCTAATCAATGGTTTGAATCTGAAGGAAGACATAAACATTCAATCAGAACAGAATGAAGAAACAAGAATTCAGAAAAATGAGGAGAGGCTTAGGAACCTCTGGGACAACTTTAAATATTACAACACCTGAATCATGGGGGTGCCAGAAAGGAGAAGAGGAAGAGCAAGAAATTGAAAACTTATTTGAAAACATAATGAAAGAGAATTTCCCCAATCTGGCAAAGGAAATAGACTTCCAGGAAGTCCAGGAAGCTCAGAGAGTCCCAAAAAAGTTGGACCCAAGGAAGCATACACCAAGGCACATCATAATTATATTACCCAAGATTAAAATTAAGGAGAGAATCCTAGAAGCAGCAAAAGAAAAGGAGACAGTTGTCTACAAAGGCGTTCCCATCAGGCTGTCAGCTGATTTCTCAACAGAGACCTTGCAGGCAAGAAGGGGCTAGAAAGAAGTATTCCAAGTCATGAAAGGCAAGGACCTACATCCAAGATTGTTCTATCCAGCAAAGCTATCATTTAGAATGGAGGGGCTGGTAAAGTGCTTCTCAGATAAGGTCAAGTTAAAGGAGTTCACCACCACCAAGCCCTTATTATATGAAATGTTAAAGGGATTTATCTAAGAAAAAAGAAGATGATAAAAAACATGAACAGTAAAATGACAACAAACTCACAACTATCAGCAGCTGAACCTAAAACAAAAACAAAAATGAACTAAGCAAACAACTAGAGCAGGAACAGAATCACATAAATGGAGATCTCATGGAGGGTTATCAGCAGGGAGGGGGCAGAGAATGGGGGAAAAGTTACAGGGAGTAAGAAGCATAAATGATAGGCACAAAATAGACAGGGGGAGGTTACAAATAGTATGGGAAATGGAGAAACCAAAGAACTTATATGTACGACCCATGGACATGAACTAAGGGGGGGATGCTGAAGGGAGGGGTGGTGGAGAGACGAGGGGAATAAAGGGGAAAAAAAGGGACAACTGTAAGGTATAATCAGTAAAATGTATTTAAAGAAAAGCATATATATATTCTTTTCTTTTTTTACACTTCACTGAAAACATTTCATTGGCCTTGTAGATGGAAATGGGAATTTATTTGCCAGGAAGGATTATCCCATTGTACTTCTGCGGGAACCAGTGCATGGCCTCCTCTTTGCTGATTCTGTGTGGCCTCAGAACACCCTGTCCTGTGTTTCTCGTCTGCGATGCTGAAACCTGGCCCACCCAGCACTGCACAGAAATCCAGGCTGTAAATACCAGTGCTTGGGTCATATTTGACCCCCAGACTGATGTGTTTCTGAACCCAAACCAAAGATTTCAGTATCTGAAATGTTATTTTTTCATAATTTGTACTCTCACACTTTTAGACCTGTCTTCAATATTTCTTCTGCCTTTGCCCCACGGACCGTGTGGTGATGGCAGTCTATTCATTTCTCCTGATGACATAGGATCTGATGGCATATCTGACTTTGGAGAACACTCAAAGTCAGATATGGCTGCTCAGGTCAGTCTGAGCTGCTCAGACTGGCTGCTCAGGTCAGTCTGTCTCCACTTTCCCCCACACAGATGTTGAGGCAGAGCTTGCTGATGTAAAGTTTCTGCATGGGGTTGTCCTTTTCACCTTGATCTTGTGCCATGATGAGAAACAGGAAGAGCCATGTACATATCCTTAAGACAACACCAAATACATATTCTTAAGACAACAGAGAAATCCTGCTTATGACTGCAGAACTATTATATACTCAATGTAGAAGACTTACAAAAAACTAAAAAATAAGTCCTCCCAAACATCAACACCAAGAGATAATCACTCTTTTGAAATTTAAAATTTTGGAATAATTTTAACCTTAAAATAATTTGCAAATATAGCTGTGGTAGGAAAAATTGGTTCCCAAAGATATTCATGCCCTAGTCTCAAGTTTCTGAATATACTATATTACATGGTAAAGGAGACTTTGCAGATGTATTTGAGGTTACAAGCCTTAAAATAGGGAAATAGCCTGCAATATCTAGGTAGGTCCAATCTAATCACACGAGCCTTTAAAAGCAGAGTACTTTCTCTTGGTGAAGTCAGAGATTCAAAGCATGAGGAGTCAACATGCTTTTACTGGCTGTGAGATGGAGGGGGCCATGTTCTAACACTAGAGGGAGGCCTCTGGGACATAAGGGTGGCTCCTGGCTGATAGCCAGCAAGGAAATAGAACATCCTATAACTGTAAGAACCTGAGTCCTGCCAACAACCTGAGTGAGCTTATAAGAGGATCCTGAGTCCCAGATAAGAACCATAGCCTCCTTGGATATTTTGATTTTAGCCTAGTGAGACCCTGAGCAGAGACCCTAGACATGCCATGCCATGCCAGACTTATGACTGACATAACTGTGAGATAGTACAGTTAATACAGATAATAAAAAAGCTGTGAAATTTGTGATAACTTGTGCAGCAATAGAAGACTCATACAACAGCACAAAGAGTTCCTGTATATCCTTCATTCAGTTTTCCTTAATGTTAACATTAAAAAAATTGTATTTATTTATTTTTAGAGGGGAGGGGAGGGGAGAGAGAAAGAGAAGGAGAGAAATATTGATGTGAGAGAGAAACATCAGCTGGTTGCCTCTAGTTACTGGGGACAGAACCTGCAACCCAGGCATGTGCTCTGACTGAGGATAGAACCGGTGATCTTTTGCTTTGTGAGATGACACCCAAACAACTGAGCCACATTGGTCAAGGTCTTAATGTTAGCATTTTACATAACTTAGTACAATGATCAAAACCAGGACATTGATGCTGGGAGTACTAACTAAACTACAGACTTTATTTGAATTTCAAATAATTAGTTTAGTTTCCACTAGTGTCCTTTTTATGTTTCAGAATCCTACCTAGGATTGAACAGTGATTTAATCCTCATGTCTCCTTAATCTCTTCCCATCTGTGACAGTTCCCTGCTCTTTCATGGCCTTGACTTTTCTGATGAACACTGACTAGTTATTTTGTAGAATATAATGATTTGAGTTTGTTAGCTGTTCCTACATGATTTCAATGAAGTATGTACTGTTGGCATGAATACCACAGAAGTGTGATTTTCTCAGTGCATCATATCCAAGGGTTTATGATCTCAATATGCCTTAATGAGATTTATTAACCTCAATCGCTTGGTTATGGTGGTGTCTGCTGGGGTTCTCTACTGTCATGTTGCTATCTTTTCCCTTGTATTAAATATCTTTGAGACTATGCAAATCTTGTTTTTCTTTCAACTTTTGCCCACTAGTTTTAGAATCCATTGGTGGATTTTGTCAGCAATGAGAGTGGGGGGAATGGAAAACTCAATAGTTTAATCAGTATCCTTTCATCTCCTTCCCATGTTTGATGAATATGTATTTGTTTTATATGTATATATAAAATATTTGCTATATATGATAATGCTATAATGTAACCAGCTATTTACTTAGCAATGTATTATGAATCTTTTTTTGTATCAGTAAATATTTTTTAGAACATGAGTTCTAAAAGTAATAGTAGTTATATAGTGGTTCTATTTTAGTACCATTTTATGGTTCTATTGTTTTTCTAGCTAGTTTATAATTTTTGGATGATTGGTTTAAATTATTTTCTATTATATATAGGGTGGAGTGAATATCTTTGTACATATATCTTTGTGCACATTTCTGTATTTTCTAAGGGTAGTTTTCTCGAAGTCACATTGCTGGCTCAAAAGGTTTGGATATTTTTAAAACATTGATACACATTGTAAACTTTGTTCTCTCTGACTGAAAATGCAGATGTGTGGAGTTTCTCTCATTCCTCTGATGCTAGCAGTGTTTTGTATCAGGATATTCAACATTCCTGCTCAAGGTGTAATCATTTAAAAAAAAATTTATTTATTTATTTATTTATTTATTTATTTATTTAGAGAAAGGGGAAGGGAGGGAGAGGAACATCAATGTGTGAGAGAGCCTTCGACTGTCTGCTTCTTGCACATCTCCAGTCGAGGACCAGCCCACAATGCAGGCATGTGCTCCTACCTGAAATTGAACTGGCCACCTTTCAGTTTGCAGGTCAGTGCTCAGTCCACTGAGCCACACTAGCCAGGGCAAGGTGTAATCATTTAATAATAATTATATTCCCATAAAGCAAGCTCTCCATTTTCAGAACTATAGAGTGTGGGTGGAGACCCAGGCCACTGCAGATACCAGCCTGTGGAGTGCAGGGGTTGAGCTCACCATTAGGTGTCCTCAGAGTAAGCAGGAGCCCAGAGTGGGCTGCCCATTGGGCCAGGCTGGCTGCTTTAGTGGTCTTTAATATTTGGAGATATCAGAATCACCTGGGAGATTTATTAAAATGTAGATTTCTGGCTTTAACTCCAGATATAAAGGTCAGAATCCTTGGGATAACGTCTCGGGCATCTGTATTTTTAAAAAATCTCATTAGGGTGTGAAAAGAAGGTGGTCCTTAGGGCCCTACTTTGGGAAACACCACTTTTGGCTACAGGCAACCTTAACAGATTATTCTTTGGAGTCTGTAGGAAGAATAGACTGCACATATGAATTTATGCCTTAATTTTCACCATGTGCTAAGGCAGGCTTTCTCTAGCCTTCCTCTCACAATAATCCATTTTTTAGTTAGTCCTCTCTCTCTCTCTTTTTAATCCAGGCTCTCTGTTGACAAAGTGTACTTCTCCAAAATAGAAACATTTTATTTGTGTTCAACAAATGATCATATCACTCCCACCATTTCATCTCTCCTTCAGCCTCAGTGACAGTGACAATTTTTTGTTTGGGTGACCATCTTGTAGTGTGCCCATACTTCATCTATGTGATTTTACTGGATCCTCTCAGCAGCCCTTCAGAGTAAGGGGAGCAGGTATTAGGAGCCACTGCATTTGTAAAGGTTAGGAAACAGGTAAGAGAGATAAAGTAATGATAATACTTACATTCATTGAATCTCTGTTGTGCCCTGCACCCCTGCAGAGTGGAAATTAATATTCTAGGTCCAAAGATATTCTAGGTCAAGGAGACCAACCTAGGGAGCTAGTTAGAAACAGAGCTAAAGTTCACATCACAGTCTGGTCAAGACCATGTCAACTGTAGTTTATCAAGCCCACTTCTCCTTTATGGCAAGACTGGGATAAGCTCTTAGGAGTGCTGGCTATTGCTCCAGTGTAGTTGCCCTTGAACCCCAACATCTCCAGGTATATTTAACATAATCCTAGTGTCTATATGTGTATAGTTGGGGTGAGGGACAGGATCCTCAGAGTTCTGGGGTCTTGGTTCTGGGTCTAGTGAAGTTTCTGTCTGCAGGTATATTTACTTACAATTTGAGTGTGTAGATGGTAGGAGAGGGAAGCTGAGTCACATAGTTCCTTGACTCTTAGTGTCTTGGTCCTCTGACCCCAAAACCAACCAGGGCGAGGAAAATCTACTCAGAAGCATCACGTTTATGGAAGCTGTTCATACATCGTGTATGAGTGGGCTATAGAGACAGGGCTGGCGTGGAGGAAATGAACCTTCATGATTGATGCTTGAAAGCTGCGTTATCTGTTCCTGAATTTCCAGGCTGTTATCTTGTTGTTTATGTGAACACAATGCATTTTAAAATGTAATATTAAAGATGTATTTGGCATTAAAGCATAGTTCTGCTCTTAACATACTTTATAGGGAAGTTGGAACATGAGTTCCTTCTTATAGATTATTAGATCATTTTCATAAAAGAGACTAGCTTCTTAAAGTAATGGGTTTGATGTGTACAAGGATAATTTTAGTATAAGTAGCTTCTAAACTATGCAGTTGAGAACAGAGCAAATGGGAGTACAGTGTAATTACTTTATGTAAGGAATGTTCATCACTTCTGTTATCTAGTGGTGAAGAGTAAGTATTTACATTAAGCCTAATGTATAAACACCTTAGGAATAATTCTTAGACAGTGTACTGAGAGCAGCAGGCCCTAAAAATGGGAAGAGGGCAATGGATTTCTCCTAGATGACTCTTTAACCCTTGAAACTTCCTATACCTTCTTTCTCGTTCTCACTTTCAACCATCAAAGAGAACCTGCATACTTCCCATCAGCACATCTACACAATGGCTCCCCCTGGGTGTACTTTGCCTTTCTCTGCTGTTACTTTGTGTGCCATCTTCCTTTGCCTTCTCAAGCACCTTACTCCAACAGTTTCCCTTTCCTGCATCATCCGGTGTCCCCTACCTACTAGAACATTCCTACAAGCATGTACATTGGCTGTAATATTACCCATTTTAAGATAAAAAGCTTCTTTATCCCATATCCTTTTCTAGAGGACTTATTTCTCTCTTCCACTATAGGAAAACTTGAAAAAGGAATAACTTTTTCTTAACTTTTTAAGAAGCCACTAAGCAGTTTTTCAAAAGGTATTAGCATTTTACACTCTTTCCAGCAATGTATTAGAGTTCTGTTCCATATCCTATTTGATATTTTAAAGTTTTAGCATTCTAATGGGAGGAATAGTGGTATCTCATTGTTAAGCACCTTTTCATGGGCTTATTGACTATTCATGTCTTCTTTTGTAAAGTGTCTCTTTTGGATGAGGTCATCAGAAGGATGTGACCCCTTTTGACCTGTGAGCTGGACTTGGGTAATTGGAGGCTCCTTACCCCTTCACCTGTCCTTGGAGTGTGTTCTCCACTCTCTGTTCCTACAGCCAGAGCCCGTTCAAAGACACAGCCTTGAGAGAGTTGTTTAGACCATCCAGACGCATACGTAACTGAGCCCAGTGAAGGCCTCAATATAAACTTTTTTTTAAATATATTTTATTGATTATGCTATTACAGTTGTCCCATTTCCCCGCTTCTCTCCCCTCCCCCCTGTACCCCCCTCCCACCCACATTTCCCCCCTTTAGTTCATGTCCATGTGTCATACTTATGAGTTCTTTAGTTTCTACATTTCCCGTACTATTCTTGCCCTCCCCCTATCTATTTTCAACCTACATTCTATGCTACTTATTCTCTATACCTTTTCCCCCTCTCTCCTCCTCCCACCCCCCTGCTGCTAACCCTCCATGTGCCCTCCATTTCTGTGATTCTGTTCCTGTTCTAATTGTTTACTTAGTTTCTTTTGGTTTTGCTTTAGGTGTGGTTGTTAATATTTGTGAGTTTGCTGTCCTTTTACTATACATGTCTTTTCTTTATCTTCTTTTCTTAGATAAGTCCCTTTAGCATTTCATAAAATAAGGGCTTGGTGATGATGAACTCCTTTAACTTGACCTTATCTGAGAAGCACTTTTTCTTCCCTTCCATTCTAAATGAGAGCTTTGCTGGATAGAGCAATCTGGGATGTAGGTCCTTGCCTTTCATGACTTGGAATATTTCTTTCCAGCCCCTTCTTGCCTGTAAGGTCTCTTTGGAGAAATCAGCTGACAGTCTGATGGGAACTCCTTTGTAGGTTACTGTCCCCTTATCTCTTGCTGCTTCTAGGATTCTCTCCTTCATTTTTACCTTGGCTAATGTAATTATGATGTGCCTTGGTGTGTTTCTTCTTGGGTCCAGCTTCTTTGGGGCTCTCTGAGCTTCTTGGATTTCTTGGAAGACTGTTCCCTTTGCCAGATTGGGGAAGTTCTCCTTTATTATTTGTTCAAATACGTGCTCAATCTGTTGCTTTTCCCCTTCCGATTCTGGTACCCCTATAATTCGGATATTGGAACGTTTAAAGGTATCTTGGATGCTCTTAAGGTTTTCCTCGATTTTTTGAATTCTTATTTCATCATGCTTTCCTGCTTGGTTGATTCTATCTTCCTTCTGGTCCACTCTATTATTTTGAGACTCATATTCCTTCCTTTCACTATTGGCTGTCCTCCGCGTATCTTCCTGCATCTCTTTTATGGTAACCTGCACCCTTTCACTTAAATTGCGCCCAAAGATCAACCAATTCCGTGAGCTTTCTGATCACCAGTGTTTTGAACTGTGCATCTGATAGATTGGCTATTTCTTGGTCACTCAAAAGGATGAGTCCTGGGGGACTGATCTGCTCTGTTGAAAACATATTTTCCCCGTCTCTCCTTTTTTTTTATTTTCCCCTGGTCTTGTCGCTCTTGTTACGGTGGGGGGCGGAGCCTTAGGTGCTCACTGGGGCTGGGCACCCCAGTCGCTAGATTGTGTGTGACGTTATATGTGGGGGCCGGGCGGGAGCGAGAGCAGGGATGGGAGAAAACAATGGCGATAGTTCCGTTCTCCTGGACTCAGATCCTTGTCTGAGCTTCCGGGCTGTGAGTTCTGCCCTGGTCCACAATCACTACCCCTCTGGGTCTGCCAGCCTCAGCTTGTGTACTCAGGGATCACCGCTGCGTTCTTGCACCCTGGATGGCTGTTGCGCCGATTTTGCGCCAAACTTTCCCCGACCTCTGCGCGCCACCGACCCGAGCCAGCCCCGCGCCCGCCCGGCTCGTCTTCTTCTACCAGTCCGGATGAACGCGTCTACTTCAACTTCTTGGCTGCCCGACTTCCATTCAGATGAATCCTCTGCCGGATCTGGGTGTTATTCTGATTGTAAATTATTGTTGTAAATTATTGTTTTTCTAATCTTGGTTGTGTGAGGAGGTACAGTACGTCCACCTATTCCTCCACCTTGCTGGAAGTCTCTCTCAATATAAACTTTTAAGATTCTGAAATGGGTGTGGAGATCTTGTCTTTTAGCACATGAGATAAGCCTCGTAAATTCCCTAAATATGTGAGAAAAATTGGAGACAGAACAGGAGAATTGCCAGACATGCTCTTGGAGGCACAAGTGTGGGGCCTCGGGGCCTGTGGAATAATGAAAAAAATGTTTAAATATTAAATCTGCAGTGGCCTACTATTTAAGTCTTTTGCTCATTTTTTTTCAGTTGGGTTGTCTTTTTATTATTGATATGTAAGATGTTTTTCATGTATCTTCTGGATATAAGTCCTTTGTCAGATATGTGTGTTCTGAAATTTTTCTCCCAGTCTGTAGCTTGCTTTTTCTTTCTTTTTCAAAAAATTATATTTTATTGATTATTCTATTGCAGTTGTCCTAGTTTTTGCTCCATTGCCCCCCTCCACACAGCCCCCTACCCTCAGGCAATCCCCACACTGTTATTCATGTCCATGGGTCCTGCATATATGTTCTCTGGCTACTCTATTTCTAATGTTGTACTTTATATCCCCACAATTATTCTGTAACTACCAATTTTGTATTTCTTAATCCCTTCACTTTTTTTGCTCATCGCCCTGAACCCTATCCCATCTGGCAACCATCAAAACGTTCTCTGTATCTATGAGATGTATTCTACTTATTTGTTTATTTTATATTTTATATTCAACTGTTGATAGATATATATTTATTGCCATTTTATTGTTGATAGTATGAATCTTTTTTTAAACATTTTTTAAAGATTTTATTTATTTATTTTTAGAGACAGAAGGGAGGGAGAAAGAGAGAGAGAAACATCAATGTGGGGTTGCTGGGGGCCATGGCCTGCAACCCAGGCATGTGCCCTGACTGGGAATCGAACCTGCGACACTTTGGTTCGCAGCCCGCGCTCAATCCATTGAGTTACGCCAGCCAGGGTATCAATCTTTTTCTTAAATAGGTCCCTTTTAACATTTCATATAATAATGGTTTGGTAATGATGAACTCCTTTAGTTTATTCTTATCTGGGAAGCTCTTTGTCTGCCCTTCAATTCTAAGTGATATCTTTGCTGGGTAGAGCATTCTTGTCTGTAGGTCCCTGCTTTTCATGACTTTGACTATTTCTTGCCAATTCCTTCTGGCCTGCAAAGTTTCTTTTGAGAAATCTTCTGATAGTCTTATGAGAATTCCTCTGTAGGTAACTAACTGATTTTCTCTTGCTGCTTTTAAGATTCTCTCTTTATCTTTAACCTTTGGCATTTTAATTATGATGTGTCTTGGTATGGACCTCTTTGGGTTCATCTTTTTGGGGGTCTCTAAGCTTCCTGGACTTGTATGTCTATTTCCTTCACCAAATTAGGGAAGGTTTCTGTCATTATTTTTTTCAAGAAAGTTTTCAATTTCTTGCTCTCTTTCTTCTGGCACCACTATGATGCAAATGTTAGTATACTTGAAGTTGTCCCAGAGGCTCCTTATACTATCCTCATTTTTTTGGATTTTTTTCTTCTTTCTGTTTTGATTGGTTGTTTTTTTGCTTTATTATATTCTAAGTCAATGATTTGATTTTCAGCTTCATCCACTCTACTGTTGATTCCCTGTAAATTGTTCTTCATTTCAGTTAGTGTACCCTTCATTTCTGACTGGTTCTTTTTTATGGTTTCCATGTCATTTTTTATGCTCTTGAAGTTCTCTCTGAGTTCATCTGCTCTTCCCCTTAGTTCATCGAGCATCCTTATAACCAGTCTTTTGAACTCTGCATGTAGTAGCTTGCTTGTTTCCATTTTGTTTAGTTCTTTATCTAGAATTTTGTTCTGTTCTTTCACTTGGTACATGTTTCTTTACCTCCTCATTTTGGCAGCCTCCCTGTGTTTGTTTCTATGTATTAGGTAGAGCTGCTATGCCTCCCAGGCTTGGTAGAGTGGCCTAATGTAGTAGGTGTCCTGTAGGGCCCAGTGGCACAGCCTCTACTATATCAAAGCTGGGTGCTTGAGGTGCAACCACTGTGTGGGCTATGTACCCCCTTCTCTTGTAGTTGAGCCTTGAATACTGTTGGCAGGTCATTGGGAGGGATTTACCTATGTTGATTGGCTGCAAGGACTGGCTGCAACCACTGACTACCCACCTCTGACCTATGGAGGAACAGCTGTGCAGGGGCTCTTTCCACAGAGCAGGACTTACTTCAGCAGGGATCTGGTGCCCTTGAGTCCATCCCTTGAGGGCATCCCTTGTGGAGGTGGTTGGGTGGTGGTGCTCTGATTTGGTCTGTATCTGTCCGCTGGGTGCACAGGCTCTGGGGCTTCTTGGGAGCTGCAGGCCAAGGTCAGCCACTGCCTGTGTTCTGTCTTGGGCCACCTGGCATAGGCTACAAAGTGACCTGCTGATTGCTGCTACTTGTGCTGGGCTTGGGGGCACCCCAGTGAGGCCAAGCTGTGAACCAACTAGCTGCTGTTAGTGCCAGGCCTAGGGCCACTTAGCAAGAGGTACAGGGCTTGCTGAGGCCAGATTCTGCTTGTTTGAGGGGATTTAGGAAAATCTGAAGCATGATCCAAGATAAGCCATTTGAATGGAAAAGCCACTGAAAACAGCTTGGGTGAGCCTGAAAACTGAGTGGGTCAGAACCAGGGTGGATCAAACTGTGTGAGCCAGGCTGACGGAGTCTCAGATATGGTACTCACCTGGTAGCTCTGTAGCTCTGTGTAGGAGGGCCCAGAGAAGGAACCTCAGCTAGCAGTTCTGTCTGGAGAAAGATGTCCCCAAGCTCTTGCTCTGAAGCCAGACACTACAGTTGCTCCCTGTATGCCTTTGGTGCCTTTCAAGCAACTGCCCCAATGTTGGAGCTCAGAGAGAGTGAGTCTAAGTAAGTCCATGCAGAGGCCCTTAAAGAGAAACTGCCTGGAAATCTGTTGGGAACTGCCCTGGCTGGTATCAGAAGCTGAAACCCACGCCTAGGCTAAGGCTAAGGGAATGCCCTTGGAACCGTAAGCCAGCAAGGAGACAAAAGCTTATCTCCCTGGCAGGAATGCTGCTTCTGCTGCTTTATTCATAACTGAACCCCAAAAAGCTTGGTCGGTTAGCCAAAGACGGGTAAGATTCCCCAAGGGGGGAATGACCTAAGACAGGCACGATCACTTTGGGAGGCCCCCCAAAAGAAGGACCTTGGGGGCTGCAGCAAAAGGGGGTGATGGACCCTCGCTCCTCGGCTTTGACATAGCCTGAGTTCTCATCATCTGGGAGAAAAACTCCTTATCTCTTGGTTGCCTTAGTTCCCGTGCTAAGCCTGAAACAATGACAGGGTGGTGTAGCTCTGTGCTGAAAAGGGTGATTCCCCTGGTGATCAGGCCTAATAAAGAACATGTAAATTACTGTGAAACCTTCTTTGTTTAGAATGCTCTCAGTTGAATGAGAGGGGTCCAAGGAGGAAGTTAGTTTGTTCCTCAAAGCCTTACAGCTCTTTGACCCCGACTCAATAGACCAGCAGAGTTCCTTGTTTTCTATAGTTCCTTACTTCCCCCTGATAAGTACTGTACTTTACCTGAATTATTATGCAAAATAAGCCCAATAAAAGCAGGTATGGACGGTAAATTGGGGCGCTCCCCACTAGGGGGGGGTGGCCATTTCGTCCCTACTTCCCCACAGAAACTAGTCTGTCTCTGTGCGTGTGTTTTTTCTTGCGTGTGTTTTCGTCGAGCCATCCACAGCGTTCCGTGATCACTGCTGGCCGGTGACCCACGCACAACAGAAATCCAGCAGTTTTTGTCTTCCACAACCTCAATCCCTGCTGGTTTTTACAGCCAGAAGTTATGGGGACTTGTCTTCCTGGCACTGGAACCCTTGGTTTGGGGGTCTGTTGTGAGGCTGGGATAACTTGCTCCACCTGATTTTTATCTGCCACACGTGGGTGTGGGATCAGCCTGTTCTGCATCTCCACCCCTTTTACCAGTCATGATGTAGTTTCTTCTTTAATTCCATATTTGTAGGACTTCATTCAGCTTGATTTCTGGTGGTTCTGAATAATGGTTGTTCTGTAGTTTAGTTGTAATTTTGATGTGGTTGTGGGAGGGGGTGAGCCTTTTTTACCTAAATCTCTTCCTTAGCTTTCTCCTTGCTTTTTCTTTCGTTTAATGATGTGTTTTGAAGAGCAGAGATGATTAATTTTGATGATATCCAGTTTATTATTTTACTTTATCTTTAGTGTTTTCTGTGTCCTTTTAAGAAATCTTTGCCTATTTTGTTAAAACTTTTTCATTTTGTTATATAATCAACTTGTTTAATCTGAAAATGTCTTTTTTTCAAATTTATTCTTTAAGGACATTTTCTCTGGATGTTAAATTCTGGCAGGTCTCATTTTTCTTTTAACATTTTAAAGATACATCTTCCAGTCTTCTGACCTCTGTAGTTTCTGATGAGATGTGAGTGGTAATTTGAGTCATTGTTCCACTTTTTCTCTGACTTCTTTCAAGATTTTCTCTTTATTATTGATCTCACCAGTTTGTCCATGGTATGTGTAGGGATTTATTTTGTTTTGTTTTATTTTGTTTTTATTCTACTTGTGCTTTGCTGACCTGCTTGAATATGTGAATTTATTTCTTTTACTAAATTTGGAACCATTTCAACCATTATTTCTTCAAATATTTATTTATTTGTTTATTTAAAGATTTATTTATTTATTTTTAGACAGAGGGGAAGGGAGGGAGAAAAAGAGAGTGAGAAACATCAATGTGTGGTTGCCTCTTGCACATGCCCTATTGGGGACCTGGCCTAAAACCCAAACATGTGCCCTGACTGGGAATCGAACCAGTGACCCTTTGGTTCGCAGGCCAGTGCTCAATCCACTGAGCCGTACCAGACAGGGCCAAATATTTATTTTAACTATTTTTCTTTCTCCTTGCTTCTGGTACTCCAATTACATGTTGCAAGATATATATTTTTTTTATTATTTCATAGGTCTCAAAGCTCCACACTTGTGCCTCAGGAGGGGTGTCTAGAAATATTCCTATTCTGTCTCCAATTTTCCTCACACATACTTAGTAAAGGCCCATGGTGTAGATTTGGCCATTGGAACAGACTCTGTGTGTGGGAGCTGTTAGGGATATAAACCATTGTGCTAACTAACCTTTGTCTAATCTCTAGAAATTCATTGAAGTCAAGTGCTTTTCTTTCTTTTTTAAAAAATATTTTTTTCTTGATGCCTGGGACAAACAGGGAGTTCCTTTTCTACTTCTTTATTCTTTACATGCCAATAATTTCTAAGCAGTTAAGTGCTTTTCCTACCCATCTGTGAAGGCTTCCTCTGCCTCCCTTTACTGTACCAAGGATGAAAGCAGCCATGTGTGTCTGCTTCTGGATTTTATTTCATTAGGTTTAAGTGTATTCTCTGCTCCTTGATAGCCTTGAGAAGACTATGATATTGGGTTAACCACTTTTTTCTTTTTGTTAGGGTGGGAACAACATTATCCTACAACTTCCTACATCCTGAATAGAAGTATTCTATAGGTTTTGACATACTATATTTACATTTAAAAATGTTTTCCAGGAGTTCCAGCCAAGATGGAGGCATAGGTGGAAATGCTTTGCTTCCTCACACAAGCAAAGGAAGGATAACAACCAGTTTAAAAACAATAAACATCCAAAAGTGCCAGAAAATCAAATTGCATGGAACTCTGACAACCAAGGAGTTAAACATTCACCCAGACTGGTAGGAGGGGTGGACAGGAGATGGGCAGCTGAGCAGAGAGGACACAGGCTGTGGACCAGTGGACTGAAAGGGTGAGGTGGGGATGGCTGAACAGGAAACTAAAGACTCTAAGCTAGCTGTAAAGCACTGTGGGGGTTGCCACAGTGGGAGAAACTCCCAGTCTCACAGGAGAGTTCGTTGGAGAGTGGGGCTAGAGTGGATCAAGCAAGCTGCGTTGTTCCTTCTCTGACCCCTCCCCCACAGATAGCACCACAACCAGTAAAGAGGGTTGCCTCCACAGCGAATACCTAAGGCGCCACCTCTTACAGCATAACAGGTATGCCAAGACAAAGAAATATGGCCCAAATGAAAGAATAAATAAAAACTCCAGAAAAAGAGCTAAGCGACAAGGAGATAGGCAACATAATAATGCAGTGTTCAAAACACTGGTAATCAGGATGCCCACAGAATTGATTGAGCTCAGTTGCAAAATGAAGGAAGAAATGAAGGCTACTCAAAGTGAAATAAAGAAAAATATGCAGGGAACAAATAGTGAAAAAAAGTAAACTGGATTTCAAATAAACAATTTGGAACAAAAAGACAAAATAAACATCCTACTGGAACAGAATGAAGAAACAAGAATTCAAAAACATGAGAAGAGGCTTAGGAGCCTATGGGACAACTTTAAATGTTCCAACATCTGAAACATAGGGGTGCTAGAAGGAGAAGAACAAGAGTAAGAAATTGAAAACTTACTTGAACAAATAATGAAGGAAAACATCACCAATCTGGTGAAGGAAATAGACTTCCAGGAAGTCCAAGAAGCCCAGAGTGTCCCAAAGAAATTGGACCCAAGGAGGAACACACCAAGGCACATCAACATTAAGTTACCCAAGATTAAAGATAAAGAGACAATCTTAAAAGCAGCAAGAGGAAAGGAAAGAGTTACTTACAAAGGAGTGCTCATAAGACTATCAACTGATTTTATAAATGCTGCACTTGAATGAACAGAGTATGCATTCTTTGGTTATTGGTTCCTTAAATCAAGTTGTTGTTCAAATATTCTTTCTTTTTTAAAAAAGACTTTATTTATTTATTTTTAGAGAGGGGATGGAAGGAAAAAGAGAGAGTAACACTGAGTGGTTGTGTCCTGCACACCCCCAACCAGGGGTCCCGCCCACAATGAAGTATGTGCCTTGATTGGGAATCAAACTGGCGACCTTTCCATCCACAGGCTGTGCTCAGTCCACTGGGCAACACAGCCAGGGTCAAATATTCTTTCTAAATGGTTATTAATTTTTGTCCCTTTGATTTTAAATGCTGAGAGATGTATGTCAAAGTTTCTTACTATGATTGTGAATTCACCTGTTTTTCTTTTTTTAATATATTTTGTTGATTATGCTATTACAGTTGTCCCATTTCCCCCTTCTCTCCCCTCCACCCTGTACCCCCCTCCCACCCACATTTCCCCCTTTAGTTCATGTCCATGTGTCATACTTATGAGTTCTTTAGTTTCTACATTTCCTGTACTATTCTTGCCCTCCCCCTATCTATTTTCAACCTACATTCTATGCTACTTATTCTCTATACCTTTTCCCCCTCTCTCCTCCTCCCACCCCCCTGCTGCTAACCCTCCATGTGCCCTCCATTTCTGTGGTTCTGCTCCTGTTCTAATTGTTTACTTAGTTTCTTTTGGTTTTGCTTTAGGTGTGGTTGTTGATATTTGTGAGTTTGCTGTCCTTTTACTATACATGTCTTTTCTTTATCTTCTTTTCTTAGATAAGTCCCTTTAGCATTTCATAAAATAAGGGCTTGGTGATGATGAACTCCTTTAACTTGACCTTATCTGAGAAGCACTTTATCTGCCCTTCCATTCTAAATGAGAGCATTGCTGGATAGAGCAATCTGGGATGTAGGTCCTTGTCTTTCATGACTTGGAACATTTCTTTCCAGCCCCTTCTTGCCTGTAAGGTCTCTTTGGAGAAATCAGCTGACAGTCTGATGGGAACTCCTTTGTAGGTTACTGTCCCCTTACCTCTTGCTGCTTCTAGGATTCTCTCCTTCGTTTTTACCTTGGCTAATGTAATTATGATGTGCCTTGGTGTGTTTCTTCTTGGGTCCAGCTTCTTTGGGGCTCTCTGAGCTTCTTGGATTTCTTGGAAGACTGTTCCCTTTGCCAGATTGGGGAAGTTCTCCTTTACTATTTGTTCAAATATGTGCTCAATCTGTTGCTTTTCCCCTTCCGATTCTGGTACCCCTATAATTCGGATATTGGAACGTTTAAAGGTGTCTTGGATGCTCTTAATCTTTTCCTCAATTTTTTGAATTCTTATTTCATCATGCTTTCCTGCTTGGTTGATTCTATCTTCCTTCTGGTCCACTGTAGTGTTTTGAGACTTATATTCCTTCCTTTCACTATTGGCTCTCCTCCGCGTGTCTTCCTGCATCTGTTTTATGGTAATCTGCATTCTTTCATCTAAATTTCGTCCAAAATCCACCAGTTCCGTGAGCTTTCTGATCACCAGTGTTTTGAACTGCGCATCTGATAGATTGGCTAATTCTTGGTCGCTCAAAAGGATTAGTCCTGGGGGACTGATCTGCTCTGTTGAAAACATGGTTTGTTTGTTTTTTTTTTCCCCCTGTCTCTCCTTTTTTTTTTTTTTCGGTCTGTTTGCTCTTGTTATGGTGGGGGGAAGAGCCTTAGGTGCTCACCGGGGATGGGCACCCCGGTCGCTAGATAGTGACGTTATATGTGGGGGCGGGGCGGGAGCGGGAGTCGGGCGGGAGAAAACAATGGTGGTAGTTCCGTTCCCCTTGACTCAGACCCTTGTCTGGGCTTCCGGGCCGCGAGTTCTGCCCTGGTCCACAATCGCTGCCCCTCTGGGTCTGCCAGCCGCAGCTTGCGTACTCAGGGATCACCGCTGCCTTCTTACGCACCCGATGGCTTTTGCGCCGATTTCGTGCCAAACCTTCCCCCGACCTCCGTGCGCCGCCAACCCGAGCCAGCCCCGCCCCCGCCCGGCTCGTCTTCTCCTACCAGTCCGGATGAACGTGCCTACTTCAACTTCTGGGCTGCCCGACTTCCATTCAGATAAATCCTCTGCTGGATCTGGGTGTTATTCTGATAGTAAATTATTGTTGTAAATTATTGGTTTTCTTATCTTGGTTGTACGAGGAGGTAAGGTGCGTCCACCTATTCCTCCATCTTGCCGGAAGTTCCCTGTTTTTCTTTGTAATTTAAACATTTTTGCTTTATACATTGTAAGCCACATTATCAGGTGTGTAGAAGTTTAATACTGCATATTTTATTATTATGTGGTGACTTGCTTTGTCTCACATAATTTCTTTTGCCTTCAATATTATTCAACTTTAGTTTGTGCTCCTCACTCTGATTTCCTCTTTGTCTCTGGTATGTAGAAATCCCCTCCTTTTTTTCTGTTGAACTCTAATAGAGATTAAACTCTCCCCTCCCATTTTGTATAGCATGTGTATGTGTGTGTACATGTGGTTGCGGTTGCTGGATCTGGCTACATGAAGTCTATCAAGACCCTTAACCTTTCTCTCCCATCACTAACTGCTTTGTTTTCAAGTCCCCATCTTACACTCCCCAGAAAGGGACCCTGATTGGCCCAGCTTTCATTTTGCTCCAGATCTGCCTTAGGACACCTAGCCTACCTATGATTTAGCTGCCCCTGGGACATGTGCTCATTCCTAATCCAGCTGGGTCTGTGTACTGGGCAGTTTCACATCAGAGGGCTATTGAATGGCAAACTTTTGTCTATGGGATCTTGAAGAACTGGCCCTTGTTTGGTTGTCAGCCTCAGTTTCTGTAGCAAAGAGCTCTCTGTTCAGAATCTGCTTCCTCATTGCAGTGCAACATGGTGCCTCACTGTACTGGCAGAGCCCCATCTAGAAGCTAGGGCCTTTTGCTAGGCTTGAGGAAGGCTTAAAATTCATGTTTAGGGAGGACTGATCAGTGTCCTTGCCTCTCAAGCCAGCTCAGTGTTCATTATCAGGCCTTTTTCCCCATCACTCCAGTCACCTGCCCCAATGTTCCTTTTATCACAAATGAAGCCTATCAAGTCATGTTGGGAAATGTTTCTGAAGTTGACTGCTGGGAAAAATAGAAAAAAGAAGCAGAGCATGGGAAACAGACTCTTTTGATATTTTGTGTAAGGGAAATCTTGCCTGTCTGGGACCAGTGAGATCTGCGGTCTTATTTCATAGCTATGCTGATCTCGAGAACCTGTCCAAGTATGGGAAAATCTCCCCATTTGAAATAGTGGGATCCCACTTCAAAGTTAAGAACATCTGGGAGCGTCTTGTATATGCATCTCATTTACCTGTTTATCAGTGTCCTTGGTGAATGATATGAGAGATCCATCAACCTTAACTCACACAGTGATAGGTTATCAGAGCTGGAAGGAATTTCAGGAATGTCCTCCAGTCCTCTCACTTTACTATAACATTACTGAGCTTCACTGAAGGGAAGGGGGCAGCCCAAAGTCTCACACTGGCTGGTGGAAGAGATGGGACAAGGACCCTGGTCCCTTAAGCCTCCCAGTCAGGGCCATCTTCCTCTTATTGTACTCTCCTCAAAGGAAGAGCACTAGATCATGCTTGTAGTTTTACTATTGTTAAAGTTGATTTAGAATTTGCAGTGACAGGAATGTCTAGGAATTGAAGTGTAGGAGAGCTGTGGTCTCTTGATGTGTAATCATAAACAGGGGTAAATGACGTGAGTGGGGGCAGGATCCATGCACAGGCCTTTGGCTCTCTAGGCCTTGTATTCCCTCTCTGTGCTCAGAGTGAGGACAATGGAACCTCACGTCTTGTTCTCACTTATGGGTTTCCCTTTTCCCTTCTTCCGTCCATCCATTCCTACCTTTTTTGCTTCTTCCACTGCTTTCTGATATACTGTTAACCCCTTGTTTCTGTAATCTTTGTTTCTTTCCCTACTAACCTCTGACATAAAGTATTAATTTCTGGCATTTCCTCCCTTTCTTTGAAGTTCTCCTTTTGGCTACAAAAGCTTCCAATTAAGTTTTTTAAATAAAAGATAGAAGTTAAAAGCAAGTGCTCCCTGGGGTTAGCAGGATAGAAACTTGTAGTTGCTTGAAGCTGTACTTCAAAAAGAGAAAACTCAATTTTAAAAGTAGAGAAGTTTATTCATAAAATACATTGCATTCAAAAAATGATTCTTTGAATACTGCCAGGTTGTAGAGAAGACAAACTGTAAATCCCGTGTTCTGTTATAATTATTTATAGAATATTCTTTTTCTATGTAATGTTTGTATTCTAAATAAAAGTAAAGGGAAAATTTTAAGCATTTAGATCTTTGTTTATTCTGTTGTCAGTAATGTTAATTAGTTCAATATTGAGATTCTCATCTTTATTAATGGAAGAGCTTTTATAGAGTTCTTACATATATTTCTTTTATGTGCTATTGTATACATACAAAAGGATATATGGATATATCTCAAACTTCTCTATTTTTTTTTAGCAACTTGTCTTATTCCTAAATTCTACTTATAATAGACTCCCCAGAAAGTGGATATGTTCTGAGAGAAGTCACGGGCCAGAGGAGCCAGTGGGCCGCTGTGAGCACTGCTGGTTACCAGGAAACATTTGCTCAGGCCTTTTCTTATCCTCTGGCTCAGGGCTATCACAGCCAAGAAGTTCTAGCCACTTCTTTAATTCAGCATTTGGAAGTCCCAGCTTCCTAGAAAACCTGGAGCTGACCAGCAACATGGATAAAAAAAGAAGGGAAACTTCTGAAAAATCACTTTTTCCTGCATTTTCATTTGAGGAAATAAAGAGAAGAAAAAAAAATAAACAGTCATCACTAAACGCAGTGTTTCTCAAACTGCTGGCAGTTACTGCTGGCAGACCATGAAATCATTTCGAAGGCTCTTGACCTGCATTAAAAAACAGAAGTGAATAGAAAAGACAAATACATGGCACAGTGAAGGTAAGTACCGTATTACTTTGTGAATCTTTATATATGTGTCTGTGTGTATACACACATGAGCATGATATACAATGCATTTCTTGCCAGATGATGATGTGAAAGAAGTCTGAGAAGCAGACTAGCTTACGGGTGCAGAGCTTCTCCTGCGTGCCAAGCCCTTCCCTCTGGGTAGGACTTCCACGTTTACCATGGTAACCTGTGGTGGGCAGGTCCTACTGACACAGTGCTATTTGATGGATACTATCATCTTTTCCTAATCACCTTAATTTGTGCTAATGTTACCATTCTTTCTAGATCTGTCTCTGGAGTTCCAGGCCTGCTCACCTTTTTCCATGTTCATATTGACCTTCTCTAGTCAAGTCATTGTAATTGGCCATCTGAGAGACGACTGCCTCCTATAGAGGGCTGGGGTGGGAGGGTTGGGTTTGTGGGCTGAGCAAGGAAAACAATATGACCACAAGGTGGCAGTGGCACCCACAAGCTTTGTTGGGACCGGCCATTAACAGTTCCCAGCTGAGGAAGTCCCTCACACCCTAGTTTGTCAAGAGACTAGAACAAAGAAATTTCAGTTCCCGGTGGAAAAGGGAGGGAATTTCAGGGAGGAGGGGCTTCTATTCTTAGCTTGTGCCCTTCAGCAGTGTGTGTGCAGGTCAGAGCAGCCTGCAGTCTTGTAACCACAGGGCTCTGTCTTATCCATGGCCTTTAGATGCTGGGTATAGTGTTAGGAACTAGGAAAGGCAGAGAGGCCCTACATGGCTAAAAATATCCTTGTTTGGGTTATTTTTAAATGATTGGATGTGTGAAAATTTGAACTTGTTGCCAGTTGGCTTTTGAGCTAACAGTTCTCAGCCTACAGTGACAAAATAAACAACTGAGGGGCCAATGGACAGAGGCCATCTTTGGCTTACGTACAGGGTGGGTCAAAGTAGGTTTGCAGTTGTGAGTTTATTCTTGCATAATTATTGCATTATTTTCCATATGAACAACTGTACACCCCCAATCCACTCTCCACACAGAAACTGGAACTGTCTTTGTAAAATGTGGATCAGGCCTTATCACTCCACTGCTTTCTTATTCTTTCTATTTGCCTGTTATATCTTTGCCTGCCCCTTTATTTGTACCCTTTCTCAGTCGCCTGGTTCATCTGTGACAGGTATACACAGTATATAGTTGAATCTTACCTTGTGAGCCAGATTGGAAGTCTTTTTCTTTTAATAAGTTAATTAGTCCTCTCAATGAACTTCAGCCCATTCCCATTAATTAATGGTCTCCATGCTGTTATATTATAAATATTTGTGTATTATATGTGCTGTATTTATTTCTGTATTTGATATTTTCTTTATTTAAATTTATTTGGCTATTTAAGAAGGTTGATATAGTTGTTCCAGTAATTACCTTTCAACTTAATCTTTAAAAAAACCCCAGATATGATTAGGACACTTTTTTAAAAAACCTTTTAATATCAGATATCAGGGTTTTTTTTTTAAAGCTTCATTGACATATAGTTCACATAGCATATGAGTCACTTACTTAACTTATATAATACAGTGGTTTGTAGTATATTCACAAATATGTGCAAAACACCACAAGCAATTTTAAAACATTTTTATTACCTCAAAAGAAAAATCTGTACCCTTCAGCTATTGTCCCCTACTCTCCAGCCTCCTCCCCTAGTTGTAGGCAACCCCTAATCTATTCTCAGTGTCTTTAGATTTTCATGCTCTGGACATTTCCTATGAACAGAATCATATAGTATGTATTGTAGTCTTTTGTGACAGGTTTCTTTCACTTAGCATAATGTTTTCAAGGTTCATTCATGTTGTAGTTAGTATGTACCAGTTCTTCATTTCTTTTTATGGTTCAATAATATTCCACTGTATACATGCATTACAATTTGTTTATCCATTTATCAGTTGATGGAAATTTGAGTTGTTCCTACCTTTCAGCTCTTATGAATAATGCCAAGCAGTCATGTACAAGTTTTTGTGTGATACAATTTTATTTCTCTTGAGAATATGCTTAGGAACTGCTAGGTCATGTGGTGGGTGAGTGGTCTACACTAAAAATTTGAGAAACTCCCAAACTGTTTTTCCAAGGTAGCTGCACCACTTTGTATTCCCATCAGCAGCATATGAGGGTTCCAAGTTTTTCCACATCTTCATAAATGCTTATTATTACTGTCCTTTTTGATTATAGCCACTCTAGTGGGTGTCAAGTGGCATCTCATTGTGGTTTTGATTTGCATTTTCCTAATTCTAATGATGCTAAGCATCTTGCAATGTGCTTATTGGTCATATGTAATATTACCATTCAAGTTTTTTGCCCATTTTTAAATTCAGTTGTCTTATTATTGAGTTATGAGTTTTTAAAATATATTTTAGATGCAAGTCCTTTATCAGACTTGCAAATAATTTGCCCATTTTGTGGGTTACTTCCTTGATAGTGTCCTTTAAAGCACAGAATTTAAAAATATTTATGAAATCCAATTTATTTATTTATTTTTTGGCTTGGTTGCTTGTACTTTTTGCATCATGTCTAAGTAAACTTTGCCTAATCCAAAATCATAAAGATTTATACTTATGATTTCTTCTGAGAGTTTTATAATTTTACCATTTACTTTTAGGTCTCTGATGCATTTTGAGTTACTGGTAATTTTTGTGTATGGTATAAAGAAAGAGCATGTCTTTATCCATTTTTGTGTGTGTATATTTAGTTGTTTCAGCAGCATTTGTTGAAAATACTATTCTTTCCCTCTTGAACTATCTTGACACTTTTGTCAAGGGTTTATTTCTGGACTCTCAGTTGTATTTCTGGACTCTTAAGAGAGCTACGTGTCTATCCTTATGCCAATACCACACTGTCCTGATTAGTGTAGCCCTGTAGTAAATTTTGAAATGGGGAAGTGTGAGTCTTCCAACTTTGTTCTTTTTTACGGTTGTTTTAGGTATTCTGGGTAGTTCCACTTCCATATGTATTTTAGGATAGTTTGGCTATTTCTGCTGAAAGAAAACAGCTGGAGTCTTGATGGGGACTGGGTTGAATCTGTAGACCAATTTGAAGGGTATTGTTATTTTAACAATGTTAAGTCTTCTGGTCCATGAACATGGGATGTTTTCCCATTTACTTATGTTTTCTTTAATTTCACTCAACATGATATATATTTGTATTTATATTTACAGAGTAAAGTTATTATACTTGTGTTAAATTTATTCTTGAATATTTTATTGTTTTTGATGGTATTATAAATGTGATTATCTTCTTAATTTCAATTTTTGATTATTGCTTGATAGTGTTGAGAAATATAATTGACTCTCCATATTGATCTTATTATCCTGTAACATTGTTAAATTCATTTTTTATTTCTTATAGTATTTTGGCAGATTTAAAAAGATTTTCTATATACAATACCATAGTATCTGCAAGTAGAGATAGTTTTACTTCTTCTAATCTGGTTACCTTTTATTTTTGTTTCTTGTTTAATTGCTCTGGCTAGACCTTCCAGTACAATATTAAATAGTAATGGTAAGACCAAATATCCTTGTCTTGGTCTTGATTACAGGGGGAAAGCATTGAATGTGTTACCATTAATTATACTGTTGGCTATGGGTTTTTCATAAATACCCTTTATTAGGATGAGGAAGTTATTTTCTATTCCTAGTTTTTAATCATGAAAATATATTGTATTGTGTCAAATATGTTTTATGTATTTTTCAGGATGATCGTGTGTGCATCCTTTATTCTACTGAGACTGATGCAGAAAGAACTGATCAGATCACTGGGAAGAAATGGAGGAGCCATAGGAAGAGGTTGCCAGAGACAATGGTAAATAGTCTAGAACAGGACTGGCTGAGAAGCTTAATGCCTCCAGAGTGCATGGAATTATGGGCTAGAAGAGTTGAAATGAAGGAAGGGCTCTCAGGCTCTCTGCTAGCTCATTAGCTCTCTCTCTTCCTTGAGTACTCCTGGATGATTGTGTTACAGATATCTGTGTTTCCAAAAGGACAATAATTTGGATGGATTTTGGATGGGAGAAGAAACTCTGAACACAACCTAGGGTTGGGCTGGTCTGGCAGAGCATGGCAGGGTTTTTCTTTGGGTGTTCTAGAGGGTTCAGGCTCTGAGGCAGGAGCCTGCCATTCTTCCATTGTGTAGCTTTTGTATCTTGTGTTATTTTAGTTTGTAAACTAACCCTATAGGAATAAGATAATTAAAAACTAACAGGGGGAAAGAAAGGAGAAGTCAAGTGTCAAAGAATTTGGCTTTAATTGATAGGTTTAAGTGATTAAAGCTGTAACTAAAGAGTTAAAATGCAGGTGACAAACACAAGGCCTGTGGGCTGAATCTGACCCTCTGCCTTGTTTTATCCAGCACAGCACCTTGTTTCTACCTGGTGGCAGTGCCAAGCTCTCACTCATCTGTTAAGGAGTAGTTACATTTATGCAGCCCTAAAATTACATTCGGTCCTTTGAAGGCAACCTTGAGGCTGATGTGGCCCCTGGTGAAAATGAGTTTGACACCCCTGATTTAAAGAATTTAGCCTTAATTCATAGGCTTATGTGACTAATGCATGTGGAAAGCTGTTATTCCAAAATTGTGTAGTTTTTGAATAAAAACTCCTTTTCTTTATCACCAAAACTTTGCCTCTGGAATTTTGCCTAGGGGGTGGTGGTGGGCAGCAGGAACCCACATGCCATTTGGAAACAATATGGTGTATCACACTGATTTATTTTTGGATATTAAACCAACTTTGCATTCCTGGGATACATCCTACTTGGTCATGGTGTATAATCAGTTGTATAAGTTGTTGGCTTTTATTTGTTAGTATTGTATATATGTTTTCTTTGTGATGCCTTTGCCTAGTTTTGGTGTCAGTGTAATAATGAATTCACAGAATGAATTGGGAAGGATTTCCCTCTCTGCTATTTTTTGGAAGATTTGTGAAGAATTGACATTAATTCTTCTTTAGATGTTGGGTAGTATTCATCAGTGAAGCCATTGGATCTTGGGCTTTCCTTTGTGGGAAGTTTAAAATTACTATTTGGTCTCTTTTTCTAATAATTAGATTTAATTTAAATGCTATAAACACCCTAATTAAAAAGCAGAGATTATCAGATTAGATGAAAAGACTCAACTATATACTGTTTACAAGAAGCATATTTTATTTTCATAAGTTTATATATATATATATACATATATTTATTGATTTTATAGAGAGAGAAAGGGAGAGAGAGAAATATCGATGTGAGTTAGAAACATCAGTTGGTTGCCTCCCATACGTGCCCTGACTCGGGGATCAAACGCTTGACCTAGGTATGTGTTCTTTTGGTGTATGGGATGACACTCCAAATAACTGAGCCACCTGGCCAGGGCAAGAAACACATTTTAAATATAAGGTCATAAATAGGTTAAAAGTAAAATGATGGAAAAAGATATAGCATGTAACACCAATTAAACGAAAGCTAAAATGGCTCTATTACACGCTGTCATGGAGGCTGCCTGACTTTCACACCATGTTGTGAGTTGATAATTGGCTGACTTGTCATTTTCTTTCTTCAGCACTTCAATAGCACTCAGCAACAAGCTAAGCTATCAGCTTCTTTATCTGTTTATCCCCCTATGTCTGTCAAATGCTAGAAATACAGCTCATGAGCCAGTGCTTCCTTCACCTGTATCCCATCTAATTCATCACCAGTGAATATAAGCTAAGCACATAACAGCTTTTCATGTGTTATCAGTAATCCACTTATCAGCAATAATGGGGTCTCCATTGCCATTTGGTGGGTGAATGATCTAACTCTATGATCCCACCTTAGAATCTGCTTGCTAGTACTCCATTCTTGGTCCCAGATGGCTTCTCTGGCAGCAGATCCTGAGACCACTGAATTGTTGCTGAGGAACTGCTCCTGGGGAGGCTCATAAGGGATTGTGGGAAGTAGAACATGGAAGTGGAGGGGTAAGGAAAACAAGAGTAAAGTCTCAGGCCAGAGCCTCACAATGAAGTTTGCCTGATTTGACATGGGAATTTGTGCATGTCATTTTGCCTCAGCATTGTGTGGACCTTAGGGTAAGGGAGTAGGGGACATTCTTACATTTGCATCGGTCATAATTGAAGGCTCCGAGGTGATGTGACCTCCTGGCCCTCTGTGGTAGTGGGCAATGTGACTCGGATGATTGATGACAGTTCTCTAAAGAGGCAGGGGAGCTGCCACTGAGATCAAAGGCACATTGGAACTAATGGTGTGTGAAGAAGTATAAAGGAATCTGAGGGGACATGGGCATTGTCCTCTACAAGAGAGAATGTGTACTGCAAAGACGAAGGCCCTAGTCAGCATTTGGAGTGGGCATCATAAGTCATCAGAGGAGACCAAGCCTGAGAGGCCAGTAAGGCCAGAGGAAAGCCCAGACAGCACGTCAGGAGAGGTCTGCTGCCCCATATGGTTGGTGCCTAGTGCGGCATCCAGACCTGACCCCAGGTCTTCTGACTCTAGGAACTGAGTGGGTGGAAGGATGGGGAATCAGGTTGCGTAGCTGGTTTGGGGTGGGATGTTGATGCATAAATTCCATTTTGCTCTATTTGACAAGAAAGACAATATATTTATACTCAGTTCCTAAAATTTCTTAAATTGCAATGAAATAACCCCAAAAGAAAAATTTCTGAAAGCATCTAGAAATGCTATGGCTGTCAAAAACTGGATTATTATTTCACTCTTCTCTGTGGCTTTGTTTAAAATCACAGCAGCTAAACCATATGCCTTGATTCCTTATGATTTATTTCAGTCATGGTATGATTGGTAAGCATAGGTGGTGAAGGCATACTCCCCACTCTCCCCTTGAGAAGCTGTCAGCGTGCCAAGGAAGTTAAATATGCTTGCAAGCCCTGGTATATGGAGAAAGAGTGGGGGAATCACAAAATTTCAAAATTAAAGCTTTTAAATATTTGTTCTTTAAACACCTATAGATGTGTGTTTACATGGGGCAGTATGTATAGGTTTTGGAGTCAGGAAGATGTGGGCTCAAAACCTAATTCTTCACTTGCCAGCTGGTATGTCTTTGGGCAAATCACTTAACTGTTCTGAGTTGTGGGTTTCATAATGTATAACTTATGTGATGCTTTGCTGTAAGGGTTAAATATATAAAACAGCACTTGATTTTTAACAGGCATTTTCCCCTGAAAGAACTTCAAATTTAAGAAATGAGTTTTTACAGATTTAAAAATTAGACCACTTACCAGTATTTAAAAAAAATAGTTACATAAAATAAGCTTTGCTCTCGATAATTTTTAAGCCTTTAGAAACATACCATCATGTGTGGTGCATTACATAATGGAGCTCTTCTAATTCATTCTGGGTTAGAAAATCCTTTTGATATGAAAAAATATAATTTGCAAATACTCATTTTTTTCAAATATATGTTGTGCTTGTGATTATTATACAAATGCTCTGTAGACTGCAGATTAATCTAGCCAATATTTGCTTAGTATGTGAAAGAAAAAATCTGTTCCTTTGACTATAAATAACTGAGAATACATTTACGAAGTGCGGGGTTGAACGTTTTGGTAAACTTATGCAGGCCTCAATAGGAGTCTCATCGTCACTTGCAACTGGTGGCACAGGGAAACCTTAGCATGTTACAAGGCAGGCTTCAAGGTTTTACACTTCCTTGATGCCTCCGGAGGCAGAGTATTTAGCAGTTTTTTCTATGTTCATCACCATTTCATAATTTCCAGTTTATAAAACTTGTTCTTTTTTTTTATAAATTCATATAAGTGTAAGGTGACATATGTCTGATAAATTCTGCAAATATATTTGCTTACTTGATAATTGACCCACCTCAGGCTGTCTTTTCTTTCTGTAGCCTTAAACTGCCCCTCCCCCCTCATTTTTGTGTTTGTTTCTCTGTTACCTTCATTCTCTGGATGGCCTCTCCTGGTGCTGAAATCTGGATGTTTTCTTGGGGGTTGATCCCTGCTGGTCTTGAAGTCATCAGGAAGTTTTTGAGAGCCCCAAGTAGTGTGTACTGTGCTCCTCCTGATAAAATGGAATTCCGATTCAGGCAGTATCTCTGAGTCTGGAGAAGATGGAGTCTGTAAGCAACTAAACCACTGAGTGAGGGGTTTTTACTTGAGGCTGATGCAAATTATAAACTTAGAAGTTAAGGTGTAAACATGGAATATCCTTGATAGTCTTCTATGTTAATTGCCCAAAGGAATGACTACAATTTCACAATTTCACTTAAAGTTGCATAAAGTAAAACTTTGAATATTTTTCAGTATGTCACAGTATAGTTTAGGACAGGAAACGGGTGAAAAATGGAAAAGTGAGAACATTGTAGACTTTATTTGGAGGCCTACTTCAGAAAAGAGTATACAAGTCATATTTTGAGGCTCTGCTGAGGGGTGTTTATAAAATCATAATATTTTTCTGGTGAATTGTTGTTAAGAAATGACTATCTTTATCTTTAACAATGCTTTTTGCCTTAAGTCTTGTTTTATCTTATGTTATAGTAGGTCTATGCAAGTATTTTGGTTGGCATTTCTGTCCCTTTACTTTCATTCTCTTTATATTCTTAGATGTATCTTTCTTTTAAAAAATTAAGCTTAATTTTTTTAGTACAGCTTTAGATTTACAGAAATATTACAAATACAGTATAGAGAGTTCCCATATACTCGGTACTGTTTCCCCTATTATTAACATCCTACATTATTAGTATGATACATGTATTATAATTAATGAATGATACCTATACACATATTAACTAAAGTCTGTACTTCATTCAGCTATCCTTAGTTTTTACTAGTATCCTTTTTGTGCCCAGAATCCCACACAGAATACCACATCACATCTAATTGTCATTACTTTGTTGTGACAATTTCTCCGACTTTCCTTGTTTTTGGTGACCTTGACAATTTTGAGGAGTCCTGGACAGGTATTTTGTAGAATATTCAATTGGGATTTTTCTTTTATTTTTCTTGATTAGACTGGGATTGTGGGTTTCAGAGAGGAAGATGATAAAGTGCCATTTTCATTACATAATATCAAGGGCCTATACTACCAACATGACTTACCACTGTTGGTATTGATCACCTGGCTGAGGTGGTGTTTGTTAGAATTCTCCACTGTAGAGTTACTTGCCCCACCCCCATTAATTCATATTGTCCTTGTTAGAAGGAGGTTGCTATGGGCAGGTCAGGAGTGGAGAAGTGTGGAGAGTTATGTTACACTTCTTTGAGGGTGGAGTATCTACATAAATGAACTTCTTTTGCATGGGAGATTTTTCTCTCCTCCCTCATATCAGTATGGACTTCTGGATATTTATTTAATACTTTGGGTTATAATCCAATCTGCTTAATTCTGTTGTTCACTTGGTTCTAGCTTTGGCCATTGGGAGCTTTTCCTCTTTTTTTGTGTGTCCTTTAATATGCTCCCATTGATGTGGGCCTTTTTCCTCCCTGCACTAGACCAGGACCAGTCAAGGAATTCTGGTTCCTTTTGTTGGAAAATGGTTAGAAGCCAAGATCTGGGTGCTAAAAGTGGTCATTGCTATTGGGATGTCATTGCCTCTAGGCTCTTTCAGCTGTCAGAGCAAGGAAATGTATGTGTGGATAGGGAAGTCTCTTTTTATGCAGCATATAAATGGAATTTTCTTCTTTAAAAAATCTAAACTGAGGACTCTAGTAGGGGAGTGCAACTACTCGTATAACTCTTGACCAAAGACTGGTCCTCTCTAGTTGGGAAGGTTGTCTTCTTTGATTGAGCGTGCAGCTTCAGGAAGGACTTACCATACATGGGTTGGTGAGGGAGGAAGAGGACACACCAGCCTAGTTAGCCCTAGCGATGGATGGGGTGACAGATGTCACAGCCAGATTGCCCTCTCATCCATGGGGACTTTGTCTTTTATAGGCAGTTTTAATCAATTTACATTGATTATGAAATTTTGCAGCAGAAGCTCTGGAATAATCTGCCTCACCTTCGTCATCCATGGTAGCATCTTTCTCTCTTTGCCTGAGGTTTTCTCTCACAGAAGAAGTCTGCTCAGCCACAAACAGTTGAGGGTGAAAGTGTCTGAAAGGTAATCCCCAGCAGCATCTCTCAACCAAAGACTGATTAATATTCATTGCAGCTTCTTCACTTGTTTTTACTTGGGCTCCAGTTCTACACTGGACTCTGCACAGCTCTCAGAAATCGCCAACAGGACTAAGGTAGTTAGTTAACCAACTGGGAACTAGCTTCACAAGTGTATCATTTTGTGATTGCCTTCCCTTTCCTGTCTCACTTTCCAATTCCCCAACCAGTGTTTCCTGAATCACTTCCCAAATAAACTACTTCCCCCAAACTACATTGCACTTGAATCTTTGTTTCAGGTTATGGTTTTGGGGAACCCAAACTAATATATTGACATATTTGGGCATATTTGTATCATGTGATGCTTTTCCCATTTAATCATGCTTGTCTCTTTCCTGCTCATTTCCTGCCTTCTATTCATCTAGCTTTATTTTCTCCCTACTCTACCAATAAATGGAAGTTTTACATTCTATTTCTCTTCCTTCTGAGGTTGTTTTTATCTTTTTTTTAAAAAAAACATGCTTAGTAATTACTATCTACACTTTCCTACAGAATAATGAAAGGACTTCAGAAAACTATCAAGGCCATGCCCTCTATCATTTATACCATCATTGAGTAGTTTTAAATAACGTATTATTTTGCTTCCATGTCATTGTGTATTTTTCAATTTTCTTCTTGTTATTGATTTCTAGTTTCATGTCACTGTGATCAGAGAAGATACTTGGTATGATTTCAATCTTTTTACACTTACTGAGACTTGTTTTGTGTCCTAAAATGTGGTCCCTCCTAGAAAATGTTCCATGTGCACTTGAATAGAATGTATACTCTAAGTTTTGGAGTGAAATGCTCTGTGTATATGAGTTAAATCCACTGGATCTAGTGTGTTATTTAAGGCCACTGTCTCCTTGTTGATTTTCTGTCTATAAGATCTATCTATTGCAGTCAATGTGGTGTTAAAATCCCCTACTGTGACTGTATTTCTGCTGATCTCTCCCTTTATGTCCATCAAGATTTGCTTCCCATATTTAGGTGCTTCTATGTTGGGTGCTTAAATATTTACTAGGGTTATATCTTCTTGTTTCCTACCCTTACAAGTTGATATTCTGACAATTCTGGGTGATATTTGTTTTGTAGTTTAGTCATAATTTTTGCCATAGGTATGCGAGGAGGCAAGCCATGTTACCTACACCTCCATCTTGACTGGAAGTCCAATCTTTTTTTAAAAAGATTTATAATATAAAAGATTTATACTTTATTGATTATGGTGTTACATTTGTTCCATTTTTTCCTCCCCTTTATCCCCCTCTGCTCTGTACCTGGCTCCCACCAGCATTCCCCAAACTTAGTTCATGTTCATGGGTCTAGCCTTCACTTTTTCCTGTTTTGCAACCATATTCAACCATTTCTGTGAGCATCCTGATTACCAATGTTGCCTGTTTTGTACCTACCAATTATGCTTCTTATTTCCTGTACCTTTTCCCTCACTCTTCCCCCTTTCCTTCCCCACTGATAATCCTCTGTGTGATGTCCATTTCTGTGATTCTCTTCCTATTCTAGTTGTTTGTTTAGTTTGTTTTTATTTTTGATTTTTAGGTTCAGTTGTTGATAGTTGTGAGTTGGTTGTCACTTTATAGTTCATGATTTTGATCTTCTTTTTCTTAGATAAGTCCCTTTAACATTTCATATAATTAGGGTGTGGTGACGATGAACTCCTTTAACTTGACCTTATCTGGGAAGCACTTTATCTGCCTTTCCATTCTAAATGATAGCTTTGCTGGAGAAGGTAATCTTGGGTGTAGGTCGTTGCCTTTCATGACTTTGAATACTTCTTTCCAGCCCCTTCTTTCCTGTAAAGTTTCTTTTGAGATAGTCTTTCAGCTGATAGTCTTATGGGAACTTCTTTATAAGTAGCTGTCTCCTTTTCTCTTGCTGCTTTTAAGATTCTCTCCTTATCTTTAATCCTGTGTAACTTAATGATGATGTTCCTTGGTGTGTTCCTCCTTGGGTCCAACTTCTTTGGGATTCTCTGAGCTCCCTGGATTTACATGTCTATTTTTTCCCACCAGATTGGGGAAGTTTTCCTTCATTATGTTTTCAAATAAGTTTTCAACTTCTTGTTCTTCCTCTTCTCCTTTCTGGTACCCCTATGATTTAGATGTTGGAACATTTAAAGTTGTCCCAAAGATCCCTATCTCTCTCCTCATTTTTTTTTTTTTTGAGTTCTTGTTTCTTCATTTTGTTCTGGTTGAATGTTTATATCTTTCTTCTGTTCCAAATCTTTGATCTGAGTTCTGGATTCCTTCCCTTCACTATGGTACTCACATATTTTTCTTTATTCACTTTGCATAGCCTTCACTTTTTCCTGTTTTGCAACCATATTCAACCATTTCTGTGAGCATCCTGATTACCAATGTTTTGAACTCTGCATCTGATAGGATGGCTTTCTCCTCATGGCTTAATTCTTTTATGGAGTTTTGATCTGTTCTTTTGCTTGGGCTATATTTCTTTGTCTTGGTGCTCCTGTTACCTTGTAAGGTGTTGGACCTTAGGTATTCACCAGAGTGAGGCAACCCATGATGGTGCTGTATGTGGGGGAGGGGTCAGAGAAAGAACAATTCTGTTTGCTCAGCTCTTGCCCTGCATTCAGTCATTTCCCCTGCTACCCACAAATGAAATGGGCCCTTCTAGTGCTGATTCCCAGGTGGGTTGGAATGGAGGTTTGTGTACATTCTAGGACCCTCTGGGTCCTTCTAACAGACTCTTTTGTGAGTCTGGGAGGTTTCTTCTGCTGCCACAACCCCTAAAGCTTTTTACAGCCAGGAGTTTTGAGGCTTTAGTTTCCCAGCCTGGATCTGTGGGTGTGTGGTCTGTCTTACTCCCCAGTTGTCCCTCCCAGCTTATCTGCATGTGAATGTGGGACTGCTTGGTCTGCCAGCTGATGCCTTGCCATGCCTCCTCTCCATGCTAGCTGCCCATCTCCGTCCCTCCTACCAGTCTGAATGAATGTTTCTTCTTTAACTGGTTGGTTGTTGGACTTCCATATAGTTAGAATTTCTGCATTTCTGGTTGTTTTTTGTTTTTAAATTGGTTGTTGTCCTTCTTTTTGGTTGTGCAAGGAAACAAAGCGTATCTACCTACATTTCTATCTTGGCTGGAAATTCTCTGACTTTTCTTTATAATAGCTTTTAAATATTGTATTCATGTATTTTGTATGTTTTCCAGTTTTACTTGGATTTTTTTATAGAATTGTTTTTAGTTATTGTACTCAGCAGTAAGGACTCATAACTTCATAACTTCAGCAAATATATGTTGAAATATTGCATTCTCCATCTCTGACCTTTCTATTAGATATATGTTGGGTCTTATTTTATTTTTCATGTACACTAATTACACTTCCATGCTACTGTGTCTTTATCTCCCTCTGCCATGTTCTAGGTGAATTTTTTGTATGCTTTCTAGTTTGTTTATTATTTATTGTTTTGTCCAACCTATTTAATCCAATTATCAACTTCAAAATTTTAATGAATATATTTATCATTTCTAGAAAATTTGTTCAGATAGTTGTGAGTTGGTTGTCATTTTACTGTTCATAGTGACATTTTTAAATTGTCTACTTCTTTTAATAAAAATTCTCTTTTAAAATTATCTTAAATATTTTTAAACATATTTATTTTATAGGGTTACCTACCCTGCCTTGTGGTGACTTGTTTTCTTATATACTATGTAATTTTTTTTACTGTGAATTCATTATTAATAGTGTTTGCTTTTCAAACTTTTAAGTTGCTTAATGTGTTCTGGGCTTGGAAGTGTTATAACAGAATGATATGTTTACTTTGGCAGAACTTTAGACTTTCAGTGATCCTAGAGCAGTTTGTATGCTAATTAATGATCTTGGAGTTCCTGCACCATTGTGAAAGATGAACTTGGACCCTGCATCTGTCTGTGGCACAGATCTAGAAATTATACTTCCTGAAAATTATTTTTTCTCCTCATCAGACTCATTTGAGGGTGAATGGCATGCTTACATGATACTTCTCTGGCTGTGCCACAGAAGATCTTTTCTTAGATCTTTTTTTATTAGAAAAGATAAGATCCTTTTTTAGTCTACTTATTATGGAATGAAGCTTATAAAAGTCTTGGGTTTCATGCAAGGGAGCAAATTCCAGTCTTCTGCCTCAAGTGACACTAAGGCCATGCTTCCTATCTCTGTGTGCCTTTAACAGCTATCCTTGTCTTTGAAAGTTGCTGCCAGTTCATCTTCAAAGCCTAGCTGTTAGTTTCCTCTCTTTTTGGTACTGGGACAATTCTATTTTTGCTTTGAACTTTTTTATGTGTTAAAACATTTAAATTATATTTCATCCATTTTTTTTGTTCATTTACTTAATATTAATTTATTGAGCAAATTCTTTATGTCCAGGCACTATTCTACATAATGGGGATACATAAGTTGTGATCAGAACAGTGAAATGATTATGCTCACATTTAAAAATAATTTTGATTCTTCTTTCTAGATAATAGAGTATAGAAATGCAAAAATAAAAGCAAGAAGAAGTATAGGTTATGATAATAAGCCAGGCAACAGATGATGGTGGCTTGACCAGGATGGTTGGTGGAGGAATAGAGAAGTAGTCAGATTTTTGTTATAGATTGAATTTAGAACCAATATAATTTGTTGATGCTTTGGAGATAGGATGTGAGAGAAAGAGAGGAGTTGAAGAAAACTTTAAAGTTTCTGACTAGAGTCCCTGGAAAAAATGATCGCTAATATAGGGTATTAAATGGTGGAAAATAAGGAATTCAGTCTTGAACATGTTAAGTTTTAGGTGTCTATTATGCATTCAAGTGGACATGCTAAGTAGGTAATTGAATATATAAGACAGGAGGAAAAGATGTATAAGTGACATATATGTAACATATATACACATATATGTCATATGAATAGATGAAATTCAAAACCCTGAGATGAGAAGTGGGTTTAGCTGGAGAAGTAAAAAAAACCCACAGATTGACCTGGTGGGTGTTTATAGTACGGGGAGAGGGTTTTATTGCTTTAGCTTAGTATGTCATGTTGCCATAAGTCCTCAACACATTTGAATGTGTTTTTATCCCTAATTATTTTTTGCTAATTTCTTGATGCTGTTATAAATGACATTTAAAAATTTAAAATTTTCCAGCCCTGGCTGGTGTGGCTCAGGGACTGAGCGCTGGATTGCAAACCAAAAGGTCACTGGTTTGATGCTCAATCATGGCACATACTTGGCTTGTGGATCCCCAATAGGGGTCATGTGAGAGACAACCAACATTGATGTTTCTCTCCCTTTCTTTCTCCTACTCTCCCCCTCGGTCTAAAAATAAATGAATACAATCTTTTTTAAAAATTTAGAATCTTCCAGTTAGCTGTTGCCAGTATATGGAAATATAATTGAATGCTAATTATTAAATTTGAACCTTAGAACTTTCCAGAATTATGTATTAATTATAGTGGCTTTTTGTACATTCCTTAGGACTGTATGTAAATGATTATGTTAATGGTAAGTAAAGATAATTTTACTGCTTTTCTAATTTGTATGTATTTTCTTTTCTTTTCTTATTGTACTGGCTAGGACATCCAATACAATGTTGAATAGAAATGGTAAAGGTGGACATCCTTGACTGTTCCTGATCTTTAGTGGTAAATGTTCAGTCTTTCATCCTTACATAGATTTTTCATAAATATTCTTCATCAGATTGGGAAAGTTTCTTTATATTCCTATTGTCAAAAAGTTTATTTTATTTTATTTTTTAAAGTATATTTCATTGATTATGCTATTACAGTTGTCCCCTTTTTCCTTCCCTTTACTCCCTTCTGTCCTGCACACCTCCTCCACCAGCATTCTCCCCCTTTAGTTCATGTCCTTGTGTTGTACATATAAGCTCTTTGGCTTCCCCATTTCCTATACTATTCTTAACGTCTCCCTGTCTATTTTGTACCTACAATTATGCTGCTTATTCCCTGTACCTTTCCTCCCATTCTCCCACACTCTCTCCACTGATAACCATCTGTGTGATGTCCATTTCTGTGATTCTCTTCCTGTTCTAGTTGTTTGTTTAGTTTGTTTTTGTTTTTTAGGTTCAGTTGATAGTTGTGAGTTGGTTGTCATTTTACAGTTCATGATTTTGATCTTCTTCTATTTCTTAGATAAGTCCCTTTAAATGTTTCATATAATAAGGGCTTGATGATGATGAACTCCTTAACTTTACCTTATCTGAGAAGCACTTCACCTGCCCTTCTATTCTAAATGATGGCTTGCTGGAGAGAGTAAATCTTAGGTTTAGGTCCTTGCCTTTCATGACTTCAAATACTCCTTTCCAGCCCCTTCTTTTCTGTAAGATTTCTTTCGAGAAATCAGCTGATGCCTCATGGGAACTCCTTTATTAGTAATGGTCTCCTTTTCTCTTGCTACTTTTAAGATTCTCTCTTTACCTTTAATCTTGGGAAATGTAATTATGATGTGCCTTAATGTGTGCTTCCTTGGGTCCAACTTCTTTGGGACTCTCTGAGCTTCCTGGATTTACATGTCTATTTTTTCCCACCAGATTGGGGAAGTTTTCCTTCATTATGTTTTCAAATAAGTTTTCAATTTCTTGTTCTTTGTCTTCTGCTTTTGGCACCCCTGTGATTTGGATGCTGGAATGTTTAAAGTTGTCCCAGAGGTTCCTAAGCCTTTCCTCATTTTTCTGAGTTCTTGTTTCTTCATTCTGTTCTGGTTGACTGTTTATTTCTTCCCTCTGGTCCAAATTATTGATTTGAGTCCTGGTTTCCTTCCTGTCACTGTTGTTTCTCTGTATCTTTTTCTTAATGCCACTGCTCACAGCCTTCACTTTTTCTTCTATTTTGTGACCATACTCAACCAATTTTGTGAGCATCCTGATTACCTGTGTTTTGAACTGTGCATCTGATAGGTTGCCTATCTCTTCATTGTTTAGTTGCATTTTTTCTGGAGCTTTGATCTCTTCTTTAATTTGGGCCTTTTTTTTTTTTTTTTGGTGTGTGTGTGTCATTGGGCCTGTTACATAGTAAGGGGCAGAGCCTTTAGTATTGCCAGGGTGGAGGAACCCAGGATGCTGCGTTTCTATTAGATATATGTTGAACCCTTGCTGGGCCTGCTGGTTGCCACTACGCGTCCGGAGTCTGCCAGCCACGGCCTGTGTGCCCAGGGTCTGCCAGCTGTGATCTTGCATGCTCAGGATGCCTTATGTGCCCGGTCCCACTGAACTTTGTGTCTCGACCCCTTTCTGCCTGGCTGCCCAACTCTGCCCCTACTACCGGTCTGGATGAACGTGTCTATTTTAACTCCTTGGTTGTCTGACTTCCATACAGTTCAATTTTCTATCAGTTCTGGTTGTTATTCTGTTTCTAAATTGTTGTTGTCCCTATCTTGGTTGTGTGAGGAGGCACAGTGTGTCTACCTACACCTCCATCTTGGCTGGAAGTCCTGACTTTTTTTTTACTTGAGTAATTCCTGTATGTGTAACTATTAACACCTTCTTCCCAAATTATCTTCTTGAAGTACGTTTAGGCAGGAATAAGATGATCAATATAGAGACAGTCATTGCCAGCTCTTTGTTAATGTTGCTGTTTGTTTATAATACGAATTGTTTTCTTGTTTTTAAAGATGTCTATAATATATTGTATCACTCCTATTTTTATTCTTCTTACCAAAATTAATAGAAATTTTCCTGTGGAAAAATCTTTGCTTAATTTTCCAGAAACTTTTTCATAGCAGAAACTCTTAAAATACAGGGTCTGGGAGATGTAATCCCTGCTTGAGTGTGGTTGGTAGGGTAATAATATCGGTGTAATAATTTATAGTTTTAATTTGAATATTTTACCTAAAATGTCATATGGTGTGCTTGAGTGTAATATTGTTATGTTACAGAATTGCATGCTTACAGTTTTATAATAAAATAGGGGCATTATTTGTGTCAGACCCTGTATGTATATTTTAAGGTATATATATTTAAAAAATATATTTTCACATATATATGTGTAGATGTATAAAATGCACATGTTTTCCTACATAAAATATATATTTTTAAGACATATTTTAATATACATATATATCTTTTCAGAGACAATTGAATGTAGTTTCTAGAGAAAAGATTCTCTGATATGAATTGGCTAAGATGGCTTGTAATAACATTACTTGGTGTTTTTCAGGCACAGTGGGGAAGGTGTCCACAACATATTCCAGTAAAATTTTGTGGGATTTTGTGTTCAGATTTTTGCAAGCTAGAAACACAAGTCCCTGAAAATAATGGTGCTTATACTTAGGATAAGCTTTTTTTCCCCTTGTTAATACATATGGAATGACCTTAACACCAGATGGCAGCATTTTATAGTAGTTGCCAAAATGTCCTCATTGCATAATTCTCTGATGGATTAAAAAAGATGTCTTATGTATGTTTAGTGTTTGCCATATAATGCACCTGATCCTGGGAGTCTCTTAATGAATCTAGAATTTTGTAAACTGCAGGATTTTTTGAAAACCTCCTGTTATTTGAAGTTAAATCACCCTGAATTCAATTTTATACTATGCTGTGCTGTTTCCAGAGGTTAGTCAGGCTGGCAGGGAAGGGTGGCTGGCCTTCATACCACACAACCTGCCCCTGGCCCTGCCCAAGGTCAGGTTCATGAGCAGCCATCAAACTTGGTTTAGCTTCAGGGATGGTCAGAATTTTGAATTTTATTCTAGTAGAGTATCCTGGTCTTACTGAGAAGAGAATGGCCTTTTTATCCAGGAAATTTTATAAAATTTATTTAATGCACATTAAACATTTTTTTTCAGTTTAAAAAGATCAGACAATGGTGACATTTCAGTATACATTTAGTCCCCTCTTGCCTTTTTATTTTCTAGCTTCCATTCAATATAATCACATATTGAACATTTCAAAATACTTTGTCACTCCTTTGGTATTCTTATTAAAACAGGAAAGCATATTTATACTGATGAAGTATTTCTATTTTCTTTCTTTAAAAAAGGTTTTCCCTGCTTGCTAAACTTCTAATACATATTAATTATAGAGAATAAACATGGCAAAAGAAGAAAGTTTAAAAAAAGCACCTCTTATCTCATAAATAAGATTTTTGTTATATGTACTCTTGGCTTTTTTCAATGTCTTTACTCATTACAAAGACTTTATTTATTTATTTTTAGAGAGAGGGGAAGGGAAGGACAGAGAAGGAGAGAAACATCGATGGGCTGCCTCTTGCATACTTCCACCTGGGGACCAAAACTGCAACCTAGGCATGTGCCCTGACCCAGAATGGAGCGAGCAATCTTTTGGCTTGTGGGATGATGCCCAACCCACAGAGCTATACCAGTCAGGGCTGGTTTATTTCTTTTTGAAAAACAGTGGAAACATATTGTACATGCTATTTTGTAATTTGTATTTTTCACATATCAATGTAATGAGATTTTTGCCACATTGCACATTATTTTTTAAAACATTTTTTATTCTTATTCTGTTATAGTTATACCAATTTTCCCCCTTTGCCCTCCTCAGCCCAGCCTGTGCCCTACTTCCACAGTCAATCCCCACACCATTGTCCACCATCCATGGGTCATTCATACACATTCTTTGACTAATCTCTTCCCCTTCTTTCCATCATTATCCCCTTCCTCCTTCCCATCTGGCTGCCGTCAGTCTGTTCCATGTTTCCATGTCTCTGGTTCTATTTTGGTCATTAGTTTATTTTGTTCATTGGATTCCTCTCATAGGTGAGGTCATATGGTATTTGTCTTTCATTGATGGGCTTATTTCATTTAGCATAATGCTCTCCAGTTCCATCGTGCTGTTGTGAAAAGTAGGAGTTTCTTCTTTCTTTCTGCTGCATACTATTCCATCCTGTAAAGGTACCATAGCTTTTTGATTGACTCATTTACTAATGGACACTTAGGCTGTTTCCAGCACTTGGTTATTGTAAATTGAGCTTCTATGAACATTGGGGTGCATCAATTCTTTTGAATTGGTGTTTCAGTATTCTTAGAGTATATTCCAAACAGTGGAATTACTGGGTCAAAAGGCAGTTCCATTTTTTGTTTTTTGAGGAAATTCCAGACTATTTTCCACAATGGCTACACCAGTCTGCATTCCCACCAACAGAGCACTGGGGTTCCCTTTTCTCTACATCCTCACAAGTACTTGTTTGTTGATTTATTAATGATGGCCATTCTGACAGGAGTGAGGTGATATCCATTGTGGTTTTAATTTGCATCTCTCTGATGGCTAGTAATATTGAACATCTTTTCATATGTCTCTGGGTCCTCTGTATATCCTCCTTGGAGAAGTGTCTATTCATGTCCCTTGCCCATTTTTAAATTGGATTGTTTGTTTTCCTGGTGTGGAGTTGTGTGAGTTCTTTATATATTTTTGAGGGTAAATCCTTGTCTGATGGCTCATTGACAAATATGTTCTCCCAAATGGTCAGTTCCCTTTTCATTTTGATGATGGTTTCTTTAGCCATGCAAAAGCTTTCGAATTTGATGTAGTCCCCTTTGTTTATTTTTCCTTTATTTCCATTGCCTTAGGAGATATATATTGGCAAAAATATTGCTGCATGGGTTATCTGAGACTTTTCTGTCTATGTTTTCCTCTAGAACTTTTATGGTATCAGGACTTTTATGGTATCATGAATTACACCCATCTTGTATCCATTTTGAGCTTATTCTGGTGTATTGTGTAAGTTGGTGGTCTACTTTCATTTTCTTGCATGTATCAGTTCAGTTCCCCAACACCATTTATCGAAGAGGCTATCTTTACTCCATTGTATGCTTGTGCCCCTTTGTCAAATATTAATTGACCATAGTGATATGGATTTATTTCTGGGCTCTCTATTCTGTTTCATTGGTCTATGTGTTTGTTCTTATGCCAGTACCAGACTGTTTTTATTACAGTGTTGATTGTAATATAGTTTCATATCAGGTGGTGTGATCCCTTCTACTTTGTTCTTCTTTCTCAAGATTGCTGAGGCTATTTGGGGTATTTTTGTTCTGTATACATTTTTGAAATATTTGTTCTAGATATGTGAAATATGCCATTGATATTTTAATAAGAATTGTATTGAATCTGTAGATAGCTTTGGACATTTTAATGATGTTAATTTTTCTAATGCAGGAACATGGTATATGCTTCCATTTATTTGTGTCTTCTTCAAGTTATTTCTTCAGTTCTATAGTTTTCTAAGTACAGGTCTTTTACTTCCTTGGTTAAATTTATTCCTAGGTACTTTATTTTTCTTGTTGCAATAGTAAATCAGATTTCCCCCCTAGATTCTCTTTCCGATAGTTCATTGTTGGTGTACAAAAATGCCATCAATTTATGAACATTGACTATGATTCTGCTATTTTGCCAAGTTCACTTATTAAGTCAAATAGTTTTTTGATGGAGACCATAAGGTTTTCTATATACATTATCATGTTGTCTGCAAATAATAACAATTTTTCTTCCTCCTTTCCAAATTGGATGCCTTTTGTATTTTTTTGTTGTTTGATTGCTGAGGCTAGAATTTCCAGTAGTTTTCCCCTTGAGGTTGTTTACTATGTAGAATAAGAGTGGTGAAAGCAGACACCCTCATGCTGTTTCTGATGTTAAGGAAAAAGCTTTTAGTTTTTGCCTGTTTAGTCGGATGTTGGCAGTAGGTTTCTTGTACATGGCCTTTATTATGTTGAGGTATGCTCCCTTTATTCCTACTTTGCTGAGTGTTTTTACTATGAATGGGTGCTGAATTTTATTAAATGCTCTTTTGGCATTTATTGATATGATCATGTGGTTTTTGTCCTTCATTTTGTTTGTGTAGTGTATTATGTTTTTTGATTTGTGAATATGGTACCATCCTTGCATCTCTGGGGGATGAATCCCACTTGCTCATGGTATATGATCTTTTTATTGTATTGCTGGATCTAGATTGCCAATATTTTGTTGAGGATTTTAGCATCTATGTTCATCAGCAATATTGGCCTCTAGTTTTCTGTCTTTGTTGTATATTTACCTGGTTTTGGAATTAGGATAATACTGGCTTCATAAAAAGGGTTTAGGGGTCTTCCCTCTTCTTGTTTTTTTTTTGGAATATTTTGAGAAAGATTAGAATTGGTTCTTTGAATGTCTGGTAAAATTTGCCTGTGAAGCCATCTGGTCCAGGGGTTTTGTGTGCTGGGAGTTTTTTGACTAGTGCTTCAATTTCATTAATTGATATCAGTCTATTCCGGCTTTCTGCTTCTTCTTGATTCAATTTTGGAAGACTGTATGTTTCTCGGAATTTATCCATTTCACCCAGGTTGTCCAATTTCTTGGCATATAGTTGTTCACAGTAATATCTTGCAATCCTTTGTATTTCTGTGGTATTGGTTGTAACTTATCCTCTTTTGTTTCTGATCTTATTTATAGGGTCCTCTTTCTTTTTTTTTCTTGATGAGTATGGTTAAAGATTTGTCGATTTGTTTATATTTGCAAGAACCAGTTCCTGGATTCATTGATCCCTTTAATTGTTTTTTAGTCTCTATGTCATTTAATTCTGCTCTGATCTTTATTATTTCCTTCCTGCTACTCACTCTGGCCTTTGTTTGTTGTTGTTCCTCTAGTTCTTTTAAATGTAGGTTTAGGTCATTTATTTTTCTATCTTTTTTTAGGTAGGCCTGTATTGCTATGAACTTCCCCTCAGGACTGCCTTTGCTGTGTCCCATAGTTTTTGGGTTGTTGTGTGTTCATTTTCACTTATTTCCAGATACTTTTTGATTTCCTCTTTGATCTCATTGTTAACCTATTCATTATTTAGTGACACATTAATCAGTCTCCATGTATTTGAATGTTTTTTTAGTTTTCCCCTTGAGGTTGTTTTCTAGTTTCAAGCCATTGTGATCTGAGAAGATGCTTGATATGATATCAATTTTCTTGAATTTGTTGAGGCCTGTTTTGTGTCCTACCACGTGATCTATCTTTGAATATGTTCCTTGCGAATTTGAAAAGAATGCATATTATGCTTCTTTGGGGTGAAATGTTCTGTAAATATCAATTTAGTCCATTTAATCTAGAGTGTCATTCACTGCCACAATATCCTAGTTGATTCTTTGTTTGTTGACAGTGGTGGTTAAAATCCCATACAATGACCATATTGCTGTTGATCTCTTTCTTGAAGTACTCCATTTTTCCTTATATATTTAGGTGTTCCTATGGTGGGTATAAGTATGTTTACAAGAGTTATATCCTCTTGTTGGATTACTCGCTTAAATATTATGTAGTGACCTTCTTTGTCTCTTGTTATGGCCTTTGTTTTGAAGTCTATTCTGTCTGATATGAGTATTGCTACCCCAGCTTTTTTTTTTTCAGGCCTGTTTGCTTGGAATATTTTTTTCTATTCTTTCACTTTCAGCCTGTGTGGGTCTTTTGTTTTGAGGTGGGTCTTTTATAGACAGCATATATGTAGGTCATGCTTTCTTATCCATTCAGCTACCCTATGTTTTTGATTGGAGCACTTAACCCATTTAATTTAAGGTTATATTGATAGGTACTTATTCATTGCGCTATTTTCCTTTGTACTTGTGTTCCTCACTATGTCTTTTTTTCTTCTTCTTCTCACAGCAGTCACTTTAACATCTCTTGCAATGTCATTTTGGTAGAGATTACTCTTTTAGTTTTTGTTTTGTTTTTGTCAGGGAAGCTCCTTATTTTGCCTTCAATTTTAAGTGAGAGCCTTGCTGGATAGAGTATTCATGGGTGAAGGCCTTTGCTTTTCATTATTTGGAATATTTTGTGCCATTCTGTTCTGGCTTATAGTTTTTCTTTTGAAAAATCAGCTGATAGCCTTATTGGAGCTCTCTTGTTTGTTACTAGCTGTTTCTCCCTTGCTGCCTTGAAGATTTTCTCTTTGTCTTAAGTTTTGCCATTTTAATTATTATGTGTCTTGGAGAAGGCCTTGGGTTCATCTTGGTTGGGACCCTCTGTGCTTCCTGGACTTGCATGATTTTGTTCCTTCACCAAGTTAGGGAAATTCTCTGTCATTACTTTTTCAAACAAGTTTTCTATCCCTTGCTCCTTTTCTTCTCTTTCTGGTATCTCTATAATACAAATATTATTACCTTTCTTGTCTTACAGCAACTCCCTTAAACTATCTTCATTCTTTTTGAGGGGTGTGTGTGTGTGTGTGTGTGTGTGTGTGTGTGTGTGTTTTATTGCTTTTTTGGGGTGTTTTTTCCAACCTTGCCTTGCAACTTGCTAATTTGATCCTCTGCTTTCTCTAGCCTGCTTTTAATACCTTTTAGTGTATTATTCATTTCAGATATTGTATTGTTCATTTCCTCCTGGCTCTTATTCATAGTTTATGTGTCATTTTCATGCTGATATAGTTCCCACTAAGTTCCTTTTTGCCCCCATAGCATTCCTTGAGTTCCTAGAGCATCCTTATAACCATTATTTTGAGCTATGTCTGATAGATTGCTTGCCTCAATTTCACTTAGCATGTTTTCTGAGGATTCCTCTTTTCAATTAGAGTTTGCTTCTTTCTCTCCCCATTTTTGGTCTCCCTCCCTCCCTCTCTCTCTCTCTCTCTTTCTCTCGTTTCTGTGTAATAGATTGATTTTCTTTGACTCCCTGTCTTCCTGGAGTGATCTTTTGTGGTAGGAGACCTGTGAGACTTAGTGTTACAGTTTCCTTGATCTACTGAGCTGGATGCTCTTGGGATGCCCTTTATGCCATTTATGTGGGCTATCTTGTTGTAATTGGGTTGTGGTTGTTGTTAGGTCATTCTTTGGTGGGTTCTTCTCTCTAACTGGCTGACTGAGAGTCACACCACCCACCACATCTTGTATGTTGTTGTATAGGTGCAGATAGTGCAAAACATCCTCTGGACTCCTTGGCTTTGAAAATTCATATAATCTGAGATTCCATTTAAAGTTCAGATCACTTGTCAGAAGACCAGCCAAAAATCCATGTTAGGGACACAAGCTAGTGGGCTCAGCTTCCGCCTTCTTGGCTGCCATCTTCACTGCCTGCATATCATCACTTTTAATGATTATTTAGTATTTTATAGAATAAGTATGAATCTCCATGGTTAATTTAATCAGTTTACCTTCCTATTAGTGGTACATGAGAGAGTCTGAATTTTTCTCACACTTATGTATTGTGGATACTATTATTTTTTTAAAGCCCCAAATGTTTTTATCTGCTCCATTCATTCAACAAATACTTGTATATTGATTCCTGATCAAATTCCAGGTCTTATTCTCCATGCTTGGAATAGACTAGTGAAAAAGAACAATCACTGCCCTCATGAAACTTTGTGCTAGGGTAGGAGACAAACATACATGTTGAATGTCATGGAAGAGTAAGTCATTTAGTAATTTAGAAAGCAATAATTGTCATAAGGAAAAATAAAACAGAGCAGGTAAGGGAGTGGGAGTGAAGAGGGTGCCTTTTAGTTAGACAAGTGGAGGTAAGCCTAATTTGAAAGACACTGAAAGACTTGATTGAGTTGACAGATACATTAATTTTCAGTTTTATTTTTACTAAGGCTAAATATTCTTTCACATGCTTATTCTTATGTGCATTGCCTGTTCATGTTCTGTACTCATTTTTCTCATTGGATTGTTAGTTTTTTGTTTTGTTTTTTTAAATAACTTTTTATTTGGAACTATTTTCACACTTACAGAAAAGTTGCAAGTGTAGATATAGCACAAGGAATCACCTGTACATGCTTTAGCCAGATTCACATATTATTAATATTTTGCCCCTTTTTCTTTATTATCAATTCTCTCTTTCTATTTTTTCCCTGAATTATTTGAGAGTAAATTTATATTCATTTTGGCCATTTACCTCTAAATAGTTTTGTGTATATTACCAAAGAATAAGAATGTTCTTGTACATTACCAAAATTATACATCAGTAAATTTGCATAATACTTTCAACCAATGTACTGTCAGCATCCCAATAGTGTCAATTGACCCAATAATGTCCTTTATGAGATTGTTCTCCTCCAAATCAAGATCCAGTCTTGATCAAATATTGCACTTAGTTGTCATGTCTCTTTAGGCTCCTTTAATCTGGAACATTTTCACAGCTTTTGTATTTTATGACATTGACATTTTAAAAGAATATAGTCTTTGTTCATTTGGGCTTCTTTAACAAAATACCACAGAATGGTGGCTCATAAACAACAGATATTTATTTCCCACAGTCTGGAAGCTGGAAATCCAAGATCAGGGTGCCTGCATGTCTGGGTTCTGATGAAGGCCCTCTTCTAGGTTGCAGAATTCTTCATTGTGTCCTCACTTGGCAGAAGGGATAAGGGACCTCTGTCAGACCTCTTTTATAAGGACACTAATCTCATTCTTGAGGATGCTGCACTCATGATCCACTCACCTCCCAAAGGTGCCACCTCCTAATACCATCATCTTGATGGTTTAGTTTCTAACAGGAATTTGGGGAAACACAAACATTCAAATCATTGCAAATATAATCCCTGATTATGTTTATTAGAATGTTTCTCATTTTGGTTGTCTCTGAAGTTTCTTCATGATTAAAATACATTCTTTTTTTCCTCTCTCTTTTTTTTAAAAATTATTTTATTGTTGTTCAATTACAGTTGTCTGCATTTTCCTCCCATCACTACCCCCCACCCTAGCCAAACCCTCCTTCCTCCCTTGCTTTCACCCTCCCCCTTGGTTTTGTCCATGTGTCCTTTATAGTAGTTTCTGAAAACCCTTCCCCCCATTATCCCCTCCTCTCTCCCCTCTGGCTATTGTTAGATTGGTCTTAATTTCAATGTCTCTGGTTATATTTTGTTTGCTTTTTTCTTTTGTTGATTATGTTCCAGTTAAAGGTGAGATCATATGGTATTTGTCCCTCACCACCTGGCTTATTTCACTTGGCATAGTAGAAATGCATTCTTGACTGGAATACTATTTATATATTATGTGTCCTGAATATATCCATAACCCCACAATGGTGATATTAATTTTGATCATCTAATTACTCTGTTGAAAATATTAAAAATGGTAACTTTTTTCCTTTTAAAACTGATAAACCATCTATGAAGAGACACTTTAAACTATGCAAATATCTGCTCATCAAAATTTCCTCTTGGATTTAGAATCCATTGATTATATTTGCCTAACAAATCTTTACTATGGTTGCAAAATGGTGATCTTCCAACTGTAGCACTCCCTCCTATGTTTTTTAATTGGTATTCAGCATCTAGTTCATACCATATGTAAGAATTCTACCTTCTCCCTCTCTGTCTCTCCATTCTTCATCCAACTATCTATCTATCTACATACTTACCTACCTACTTACCTGCCTACCTACGTATCATCCACATGTACTCATATATATATTTTTGATGGTTTAAAATTCATTTGTGTTTACTATTTTGGTGCTCAAATTGTCACAGATTTACATTGTGGTCCAGCTTCTTCAATATGGCTGCTTTTCTCCGCTCCCTCTTTTCTTCCCTCCTTCCTTTTCTCTCTTTCTCTAAAACCTATAAACATATCCTCAGATTAGGATTAAACAATAGGTTGTATTAATAGCACTTATTAAGTGTTTTATGATACTATTAGTGTTACTGGTAATGACACTTTTATTGTATTTGTATGCATGTGTACATATATGATACATGTGTATACATACTTACGCTTGGGTTTGGTTTTTAGATTTTTAAATTCTGTTCCATTGATCCATCAGTTTTTTTATGCCACATTCCAAATGTTCTTTTATGCCACATTCTAAATGTTTTTTTATGCCATATTCCAAATGTTCTGTTCCATTGATCCATCAGTTTTTTATGCCACAGTCCATTACCACATTCATATTGAATTTTCCAGCTTTATAGCTTTTTAATATATGCAAAGTAAAATTCACATTCACTCATTATTTCCATTGAGCAATTTATATTTTTGTTGAGTGCCCACTATGTGCCAAACTTTGCTCTAGGCACAGATGATATGACATAGATCAATGGAGTTGTTCTCTCAGGGTCTTAGACAAGCATTCAGGCAAACAGAGGGGTCATCACAACCCTGCCTCCTCAGTGGTATAATAAGAAGGGGCAGAGCTCTAGGAGACACATCTACCCAGCTTCCTGACCTTGTGCTATGTACCCTGTGGTCCCTCCTATTACTGTCGATGGGCTTTTGGGGTCTTGTCTGAGACCAGACCTCCACTGGGCATGGGATCCCTTCCATTTTCAGCTTCTCAAGAACTTATTGCAGCAGTTATGTCTTTCCTGTATTACAAAATTTTTGTTTTCTACCAATTATTCTCATTGTGATGAGTGAAATCCTTTCATTGCTCAAATTCTCCTCCAACTACCACCCATTTTTACTGCATCTTTTTATAGACCAAATCCTGAGTTATCTATATTAACTGTTGCTGGTTCTCTCTCCTGAACCCAGACCACCCAGCTAGGCTGCTTCTGGATTCCTGATCTTCAGAAAGTGTTTGAAATAATGAATGATAATTATTTTTAGTCACTGAGTTTTGGCATAATGTGTTATGCAGCAGTAGATAACCAATACAGGTAATTTGTTGAAGAGCACACTCTTGGGGCTTCTGGTCGAGATGGCAATGTAAGCAAATGTGGTACTAGCATCCTCCCACAACCACTAAACTACGGAACAACCATAATTCAGAATATCTGAAGCCTAGATGAAGAGAACTCCTATAACTAAGGATATGCAGAAGGAGCCATGTGGTGATTAAAAATCAGGAGGGATATCTCAGCCTCAGAGGTCTCTTCCTGATGATCCAGGGATCCCAGCCCCATACAAGGTGCCCCCAGCCCAGGGTTTCAGTGCTGGGAAGAGAAGTCCCTTTAACTTCTGGCTGTGAAAACCAGAGGGGATTGTGGCTGAGTGACATGAAGGGCTTCTGGGTTCATAGGCATTCCTCCTAAAAGGCCTGTGCACGGACTTACTTTGACTCACTTGTTCTGAGCTCTAGCACCGGGGCAACTGCTTGAAAGGCACCAGGGCATATGGAGAGAAACTTAATTGTCTGGCTTTGGGTGAGAGTTGAAGGAGCAGCTTTCTCCCAGACAGAACTGGCAGAGGCCAGTTTTTCTTTACTGAGCCATCCCCACACAGGCAGTACCTATATTTGAGTCTCTGTCAACTTAGATGACACTGTTAGCCCCAACCTGCTGATTCCCTGAGACTCTACCCCATCCAACTTGTGGGCCAACCCAAGCCCTTTCCAGTGGCTTATTCATCTAAATGGCCTGTCTTGGCTTATGCTGGGGACTAACCCAAAATCTCAAAGCTCCAGAAACCCTAAATAAGCAGCATTTGACTGTGACATACCCTGCATCTCTTGCTAAGTGGCCCCAAGCCTGGAACTAGTGGAAGCTGGTCTTGGTTTGAAGCTTGGCCTCTCCCAGGCACCTCCAAGCCAGCACAAGTAAGAGCCATCTGTGGATCGCTTTGTAGCTCATGCAAAGGGGCCCCAGGCAGGACACAGGATCTTGGCCTGATCCTCCTGAGAGAGGCCAGAGCCAGCTTTAGACCACATCAAGCACCACCCAATGACCTCCACTAGTGACACACTCAAAGGGAAGACTCATTGGGCACCAGAACCCTGATGAAGTGAGTCCTCCTCCATGAGGTTAGCCCCTGCACAGAAGACCCTGTGCTGTGGTCTCAGCCAGTCCTCACAGCCAATCAGCCTGGAGGTAAATCCCATTGATATGCCAAAAGCAATCAAAGCTGAATTATAATAAGGGGGCCCACCCACACTGAGTGTTGGGTACTGGGAATGCTGTACCATTAGGCCCTACAGGACACCTACTACATAAAGCAACTTGACCAAGGCTAGGAGATGTAGCAGCTCTACCCAATGCATAGAAACAAACACAGGGAATTGGTCAAAATAAGGAGACAAAGAAACATGTTCCAAATGAAAGAACAGTTCAAAACCCCAGAAAAGAACTGGGTAAAATTCTTTACACACAATCAACCAGATGCAGAGTTGAAAACACTGGTTATGAGGATGCTCAATGAACTTAGGGGAAGAGTAGATGAACTTAGTGAGAGCTTCAACTAAGAGATAGGAAACATAAAAATGGAGGTGGAAAACATAAAAAAAGTATAAGTCAGAAATGAAGAATACAATAACTGCAATGAAGACTACATTACAGGGAATCGACAGTAGAGTAGATGAAGCAGAGGATCAAATCAGTGATTTGGAAGATAAGGTAGCAGAAAATACCATCAGAACAGCAAAAAGAAAAAAGAATAAAAATGATATTTTAAGGAGCATCTGGGACAACTTCAAGCATTTACATCATGGGAGATACAAGAAGGAAAAGAGAAAGAGCAAGAAATTAAAAATGTATTTGAAAAAATAATGATGGAAAACTTCCCTGACCTGGTGAAGGAAATAGACACATGAGTCCAGGAAGTCCACAGAGTCCCAAACAAAATGAACCCAAAGCGGCCCACACCAACACATATCAAAATTAAAATGTCAAAGATTAAAAGACAAAGAGAGAATCTTAAAAGCAGCAACAGAAAAAGTTACTTACAAGGGGGTGCCAATAAAACTGTCAGCTGGTTTCTCAACAGAAACTTTGCAGGCCAGAAAGGATTGACATGAAATATTCAAAGTGATAAAAAGTAAAGACCTACAACCAAGATTACTCTACCCAGCATAGCTGTTATTTATAATTGAGGGACATATAAAGAGCTTCCTAGATGATAAAAAGCTAAAGGAGTTTGTCACCACCAAACCAGTATTACAAGAAGTGTTAAAAGATCTTCTTTAAGGAGAAGAAAAAATATGAATTAAATGGCAACAAAAACATAACTGTCAACAAATTACTTTAAATTCAAGTGGATTAAATGTTCCAACCAAAAGATGTATGGTGGCTGAATTTATAAAAAAACAAGACCCTCACATATACTGTCTATTGTATTGTACCAGAGACTGACTTCAGATTGAAAGACACACAGACTCAAAGTAAAGAGATAGAAAAAGATATTTTATGAAAATGGAAACAAACAAAAGATTTGGGGCAGCAGTACTTATACCAGACAAAATAGACTTTAAAACAAAGGCTATAGCAAGAAACAATGAAGGGCCTGGCAATTCTACTCCAGGTATTTATCTGAAGAAATAGAAAACCCTAAATTGAAAAGACTTATGGATCCATATGTTCATTGCAGCATTATTTACAGTAGTCAAGACATGGAAGCAGCCTCAGTGTCCATTAAAAGATGAACAAATAAAGAAGTGGTGCATATATACAAATGAAATGTGACTCAACCATTAAAGAGAATGAAATCTTGCCATCTGCATCAACATGGATGGACCTAGAGGGTACTGTGCTCAGTAAAGTAAGTTAGAGAAAGACAAATGTCATATGATTTCACTTAAATGTGGGAACTATATAACAGAATAAATAATAGGAAGAACACAAACAAACTCATGGATTAACAGAGAACATTTTGACAGTTCCCAGAGGAATAGGGGGTGGATGGATGAGTGAGAAAGGTGAAGGGATTAAGAAGTACAAATTGGTAGTTACAGAATAGTCATGGGGATATAAAGTACACAGCACAGGGAATATGGTCAATAATATTCCCTGTACAATGGCATTAGATGGGTACTGGATTTATCAGGGTGGTCACTTCATAAGTTATACAAATGTCTAATCACTGGGTTGTACACCTGAAACTGATATAATGTTGTATGTCAACTGTAATTAAAAAGTAAAAACTTATTTAAAATGAGCACGCTCTTGATAATTGATGCAGGCAAAAGTTGAACTGGGTTTGTCAGGCTTCAGAGCCTGAGTTCTTGACCACTGGACCCCATTGTCGTGGTGACAGCCACAGTATCTAGCCCTCTTACCCTGGGCCCATTGTGAACTGCAACTGAGTCCTGGGGTTGGCAGTGGCCTGTGCAACTGAGAATATGGCTGAGAATTGACCCCATGATTTCTCAGGACATCTTTCCCTCATTCCTAGTATGAATTCAGCTTTTTATCTATTTTAAATTCCCTGAATTATTTCTACAAGCATTTGTGGGGAGCACATTTAAGGTATGGGTTGTGAACTCCAGCTTAAACTGGATGTCCAGACTTCCTTTATAGACCAGTAAATGGCAAACTTTTTGTAAAAGGCCCCATAGTAAATATAGGGTCTGGCACAAATAACTCCCCTCTTTTATTACAAAATATTTTATTACAAAATCATAAGCGTGTAATTCTGTAACATAACAATATCACACTAAAGCACACCAAATAACATTTTATGCGAAAAATTCAAATTGCTGTCCATCTCATGCAAGACATTCCTACCCACCACACTCAAGCAAGCCTTACTTCTGCCGGACACTGTATTTTAGGCTTTGCAGGTATAACAGAGTTTTTAAACAATGCTGTCTTGATCCAGTTGGAGGTCCCTCATAGAGGCAGGTCAGCTTCTCATCTTGAGCAGCCGTTTAAGTCCAGGTCTCCAATTACTTTCCTTATCAGGTTCACACTATATACCTACCAAGGGTCAGGTACTTGACAACCATGGACAGCCCCAGTGCCCCAGAGCCCCTTAAACTAATTCAAATTAGCCAAGCCTGTTTACCCTGCCTCATCCTTTTTTATCTATGGAAACTACAATAAAGATGCTTGCCCACAGTTCCCCTTGTCCCTCCACTTTGTGATTGACTCCAGTGCTTTTCCTGAGTGGCACTGTGTGGTGTTCTGTGTTACCCCCAGGGAACTGTAAGTATCAGAAGTGTAAAACTCTTTCTAGTTTCTCTCTTGATCTTCATCTGACCTCACTATACCTAATCCAAGGTAATATGGTTCCAACGGCAGGCTATGGTTTTAGTCATAGCTACTCAACTTTGTCAATGTGTGCCAAAACAGCCAGGATGATGTATGAGTGAGTGGGTGTGACTGTGTTCCAATAAAACTTTATTTATAAAAACAGCTGCTGACCAAATTTGGCTTACAGACTATGGTTTGCTGACCCCCTCCATTAGAACATCCACATAAATGTTGATTTTTCCAATCAATGGGTAACATTAAAGAAAGTTTAACATAGACGAGTATTAGTAAATCTTTTCAGTTAGTTGACACTGAAAAACCCTTGCAAAGGCTTGAAAAGCATTAGTACTCTGAAGTGTTTCAGCTCTGATGCCCATCTGAGCTCAGGATTATACTTCATATTGTTACAGAACAGGGTCAAAGGGGGGTACGATATACTACTATTACTGAAAGGACCCCCCACTAGGTTTGCATTGTCTGCTGCCAGAGGAAAGATGTCTCTCAATGCCAGAGATTTGTGAAAAGGAAAGGAAATGTTTATTTAAAGCTATACAGACTTAAAGTAGTGACCTAATGTCTTCATTAAAATATCAAAGTCATTTAGGATACCCACAGATGCACACAGTCCTTCCTTCTCCCTCTGCCCTAATCTTGGGTACCATATCTCAGGAAAGGAAGTAGACGTCCATGATTCAGGCTCCTGGCACCATCAGCTGTGTTGCTGTCAGGATCTTCAGTTAATCCAAAGTCATATGGCACCTTCTCATGGCCCACTAGGAAAAGTCCTTGTACTCTCCAGGCAAAGTCTCTCCTGCTTCCTAGGCCATGTGGCCAAAGGGAGCACCCCAAAGCCACGTGGTCCTCTCACCAAAGCCACGTGGTTCTCCTGCACTGCCACAGCTGCGTGGCGATTCTTTCCAATGGCTGCTGAGTCTGGGTTTAAATCCCCAGACCAACCTTCCTCTGTACCCCCATTTCTGACTCCTCCTATAATCAGTTACACCTGCCAGCATTCCTGTATTTCCCAGCTTTTCTGGGCTGCCACAGTAAGTCTGGGCAGGCATGGCCTCGTGGCATGGAGCCAATCATCTCCAAGCTCTCACACAGGCATTGTAACCAAGGGGAGTTGCCTCCCAGTTATGTCTTGGGTGGAAGTCACTTCCATCCCCCTGGCTCAAAGCATGGCCACAGCTATTTAACACATCTATGCAACCAGTTAAAGGTTATAGATATGTTAAATGACCACACCAGAGGTTAGCTGCAAAGCTGTTGCTGTACAAAACAGCTCTGCATGTTCCTGCTCCATGTGTCCCTTCCCCCTGTTTACACCTGTGGGGGGAAGGGGGAAGGACATCCTATATATCTTTCTAATATTTCCTGGACACCTTGAGTTCTGGACCCCGTTCTGAATCCCTATTTGGGGCTCCCCTCTTGGCTGCACACTGTTTCAATATGATTTTAGGATGACAGTAATAAAAATGGAGCTGCCCTAATAGAGAACAGACTGTAGGCCAGCTACTGTGTCAAATGCTTTATTTTCATTATCACTATTCATTTCCCTAAGGAAAATGGTGTCTCCCCAAAATGGAGGCTTAGAGAAACCCAGGAACATGTACTAAGTGGTAGAGGCAGCAAGTCAATTCACTTAAAGAAAATCATGTTCTTAATCCAGTAATGCAGTTGTGTCTCTGAGATCCCCTCATCTCCTTTAAAACATGTCAAAGCCACCCTTTAAAAATGTCTATTGGCTTCAATTATAGTTATTTAATATATGATTTCTTTTGTTAAATAACTTTTAATTTTAGGTATCCCCAAAAGGATAGACATAATTTTTCAGTGATTGGACATTGTATAAAGTGACAGGATTGATTCTTGCATTCATTTTTGTTCATAATAGAATTTATTAATTTGGTTGGATTGTTAATTTTCTCTCAAGGCACTGATTGATAAATCAATAAATCTTTAGTGAGTCTGGTAAATCAACTGTCATACATATGTTAACCTTTTCTCCAGAGTAGAGGATTTACCCAGGACAGTGTATTTGTTCCTTCCCATTGTTTTCACCCTCAAAATTGCATTATACTAAGTACTTAAACAAATCCCTAAGATGGCAAGCTCCCCAACCCTTTTTCTTTAAAAAAAAAAAATAGCAAAAGGGATCATGTTTCTCCAGCTATCTTAGAGCAAGAACTCTGATGTTTGCATATTTGCATTTCAACCCCTAACTTCCCCTGAGGACAAACGAAGGGCTGTCGGACGCGGAAGCCCTTGGGCGCAACGCTGGGACTGTAGGTTAATCCTCGGAATGCTGACTAGTTGTCTGCAGCGTTCTCAGCGTGTGAGAAGAATGTTTTTGTAGCTGGGAGGCAAACGGAACGTCCAGAGCCAAGCAAGAATTTTGAAAAATAGTTGTCTTATGTATAAATTTATTTTGCTCTTAGTGTTTTATTCTTGCCTCTTTCATTATTACTTATTTCTATGTTCTTTTAAAAATAGCTTAGTTTTGTTTGGTTTTCTCAAGACTGAAGTTTGGGTCACTGTTGTTGAATGCTGCAGTCTTGATTTTTAAATGTTCTTTGTTTCTTTATAATTTATACCAAGCCACGTATGGGTAGCTCAGATATTCTTCCTGGATTGAGAAGACCTGGTGATTTCCATAAAAGATGTCTGTCTGGCCTTGCCTGTCCACAAACAGGGGCCCTGCTGGAGGCATTGGCATGAACTGGAAGGCAACAGCTTAGGTCTGTAGTTCATATAACAGGAACAGCACGGCTTTTGGCTGTGGCTTTATCCCTCTAACACTTTAAGTAATTGTGCTCACTTTTAGGTAAAAATGTATTTTCTTAACTGGTTTTTTATTCTTCTTGTGAAGAAGAATATATTTCAGAAATGTGAATTACTCTATTTGGGTAAAAAAAAACCCAAGCTAATTTCATGAATTGGCACATTTGAGTTAAAGGGTAACCAAGAGTAATTTGTTGAGAAATGCCTCTTTGCAAAACACTGGAGGTGGGGAAGGTGAGGCATGATCCAGAGTGAAGTAAAATCTGGTGTCTGCCTTCAGTACCTCAAGATACAAGATGGAATAGAGAGAATGCCAGAGAACTGACCCATCAGTGAAAGAATCCTGTTTGAGAGATTGTGGACATGAGAGCACTGGCCATGAACCTTGAAGGACTGATGGTACTTCCTTCAAGAATGTAGCTACATTTATATTTATCTTGGCTGTTAAAGTAGAGACAAAGAGGGAGGGAGGGATAGAGCAAGGGTGGAAGAAATAGGGAGACAGAGGGAAGGAAAGAGAGAGGGAGGGAGAATATGAAGGAATGTGTTTGTGTTTGTGTGTTTGCATGCTTTTGGGGGGAATAATTAGTTATATACTTCAGCTGGCACAAGCGTAGGGAGCAATGGAAAATGATTTTCTAAAAATAATTTAGATTTAAATCTCATAATTCACTAGATCTTTAGGAGAACAACAATATATATTTTCCTTGCATGTGCAGTAAAATTAGATACTTGTCTGCAGAGCTGATGATTAAATTTATTATAAAGTTAATGCCAAATCCATTGTTAGCTATTTTGTAAACCGTTAATGTGATGGACACGTAATGAGCTCTGTGTTGTAATTCTAGAAATAGTTACAATAATGCTGCCCTCTAGGTCAGGGTCGTGGTGCCGTTAAATCACACAGCCTGTACTTTCTAAGTCTCTTGATTAATTATTTGCCTGTATGTTTCAACTGGGAATTGATCCCTAGTCTAGGCCAAACATCAGGATTAGCAGTGAGTAGTTTCTACTATATTGCAGTTTTTTGAGGCAACTTTGATGGACTATTTGAAAGAACTAAAATATTTTACATCAAGAATAAGAAATGTATAACATTACATTGCCTTTCTGCTAAAAATATTCTACTACTTGGGTTTTTTATGTTATATTATCAGAAAACACAATCAGTCACATTGCATATTCTTTTTATTTCTTGTATGTTTTGGGGTGAGAAACTAGTAATACTTATACTAGTATAAGAAATATATAAAGAAATAATTTATAAGAAACTAGTATTTCTTATAAATTATTTATTTACAAGAAATAAAAAGGGGAATTAATCAAGTAAGAGAGATATCAAAACCAGATGGGTCAATACAAGCTGTAAATAAAATGGATTAGGATTCGAAGGGAGGGCCTTATTGGGTTGTAATATTGTACCAATATTATTTAGTAGAATTACTAAGAAATTGTTAGTAGTAACAGAATTGTAGCACAGCTCTGGAATCTTTCCTAATGGTTTACTTGACAAATGAATCACTGGGACATTTAAAAAGTGAATATCCCCAGGTCTTATATAGACTGGTCTGAACTATAGACATTTTAATTCCATAACCTGTGATGGGACCTTTAAATCTGCATTTTTAAAAAGTATACAATTTTTTTAAAAGTTTTATTTATTTATTTTTAGAGAGAGGGGAAGGGAGGGAGAAAGAGAGAGAGAGAGAGAGAACATCAATATGTGTTTGCCTCTTGCATAACCCCTCCTGGGGACCTGGCCAGCAACCCAGGCATGTGCCCTGACTGAGAATCTAACCTGTGACCCTTTGGTTTGCAGGCTGGCACTCAGTCTACTGAGTCACACCAGCCAGCACAAAATCTGCATTTTTAACCATTGTCCCAGATGATTGAGAAATGCTTCACTGGAACATAGATGCTTTAACAAAAACCCATGTATAGTACTGAGGACTTGCTCAATGAGCATATACAGAGTTGAATTAACGATAGTGGTGGGCTATGTCAAGTGGTTGTGGAACCTTCCAGAGTGCTATGAGCTAAAATTCCCCATGCCGATGCTCTTGGGCTTTCTAACTTTAGACCACCTGTGGTTAATGACAGTTTTGTTTTTTCCTTTCTAATCTTTGTGCTTTTTTTCCTTCATGCCTTCTCTGCCAGCTAGAGTACAGGGTGGAGCATAACTGGTATTGGTGGGCATTAGTGAAATTAGTGATTTATTCTTTTTTTTCTTCCAGTTTAATTGAGATCTACTCAACACACATCATTGTATAACGTCAAGGTATACAGCATAATGATTCGATGTATGTATTTTCTGAAATGATTACTGCAATAAGTTTTGTTAGCATCCATCCTCTCATAATACAATAAAAAGAGAAATCAAAAATATTTTTCTTGTGAGAACTCTTAGAAATTAATCTCTTAACAACTTTCTTCTATAGTATACAGCAGTATTAACTATAGTCATCCTGTTGTACACTGTATCCCCAGAACTTATCTTGTAACTGGAAGTTTGTATCTTTGATCACCTTTCTCCAGGCCCCCCCTCCCCCCACCCGGTAACCAAAAATCTGACCTTTTTTCTTTTAGATTCCACATATAAATGAGATCATACAGTAGTTGTCCTTCTCTGTCTGACTTATTTTACAAGGTCCATCCATGATGTCACAATGGCAGGATTTCTTTTTTTCATGGCTAAGTCATTCTATTGTATATTTGTGTTGCAGTATCTTTATCCCTGCATCCAATGATGGACACTTAGGTTGTTCCCATATTTGGTAAATAATGTTGCAATGAACATGGAGGTGCAGATATCTTTTCAAGTTAGTGTTTTTGTGTCCTTCAGATATATTCCCAGAAGTGGAATTGCTGGGTCATATAGTATTTCCATTTTTAGTTTTTTGAGGAACCTCCATACTGTTTTCCATAGGGGCTATACCAGTTTACATTCCCACTAACAGTGCAAGAGGGTTCCCTTTTCCCCACATCCTTGCCAGCATTAGATCTCTCTCTCTTTATATCTCTGTCTCTGTGTCTCTCTCTCTTTAATAACTATTCAAACAGGCATGAAGTCAGATCTCATTGTGGGTATTCTTTGTTTGAGAAAGGTAATGTATTTATTTCATTGTTTAAAATCAAGAAAGGAACAATCATTATTATTGGGTAAAAATATACAAAAAATGGCTTCTATTTTGGTGAAGTTTGGGGTAGAGACATGGGAAGAGGCAGCAAGTTCCTCATGGCTGTAAATGGAAATATCTACATGGTGCTGCCACATAGATAATAGAAATATCTGTTAGGGATGTGGAAACTGCTCTGTAATTTAACCTTTGGTCTGAATTCAGGTGGGGTTGTATTGCACTGGCCACCTGGTGATCCCTGTGCTCTCCATCTAGAAAGGAGCCTATTATGAATTTAGAGCAGGGGGATGAAACATAAACCTCTCGTTGTTTTGATTTTCATTTCCCTGATGATTAGTGATGTTGAGAATCTTTTCATGTACTACTTTTCCTTTTATAGAAATGATTTATTTTTTAAAAATACATTTTATTGATTATGCTATTACAGTTATCTCAATTTTCCCCCTTTGCCCTCCTCCACTAGGTACCCACATTTCCTCCAGCATTCCCCACCTTAGTTTATGTCCACGGGTCATACATATAAGTTCTTTGGCTTCTCCATTTCCTGTAGTGTTCTTATGCCCCCCTTGTCTATTTCCTATCTACCATTTATGCTTCTTAATCCATGTACCTTTCCCCCCAATCTCCCCCTTCCCTCTCTCAGCTGATAACCCTGCAAATGATCTCCATATCTATGATTCTATTCTTGTCCTGTTTATTTGTTTAGTTTGTTTTATTAGATCCAGTTATTGATAGTTGTGAATTTGTTGCCATTTTAATGTTCATAGTTTTGATCTTCTTTTTCTTAGATAAGTCCCTTTAACATTTCATGTAATGGCTTGATGATGATGAACTAGTTTAGCTTTACCTAGTTTTGCTTGTCTGGGAAGCACTTTATCTGCCCTTCCATTCTAAATGACAGCTTTGCTGGATAGAGTAATGTAGGTTGTAGGTTTTTGCTTTTTATCACTTTGAATACTTCTTGCCAGTCCCTTTTTGTCTGTAATTTTTATTGTGAGAAATCAGCTGACAGTCTTATGGGAATTCCTTCTGTAGGTAACTCTCTGCTTTTCTTTTGCTGCTTTTAAGATTTTCTCTTCACCTTTAACCTTTGGCATTTTACTTATGATGTGTCTTGGTGAGTCCCTCTTTAGGTTTAACTTGTTTGGGACTCTCTGTGCTTCCTGGACTTGTATATCTATTTCCTTCACTAAATTAGGGAAGTTTTCTTTAATTATTTTTTCAAATAAATTTTCAGTTTCTTTCTCTTCCTCTTCTCCTTCTGGCATTCCTATGATTTGGATGTTGGTACATTTGGAGATGCCCCAGAAGCCCTTTGTACTATCCTAATTTTTTTGAAGTATTTTTTTCTTCTTGCTATTCTGGTTGAATGCTTATTTCTTCCTTATGTTCCAAATCATTGATTTGAATCTCAGCTTTATCCTCTCCACTGCTGGTTCCCTGTAGAACAAGGATGTCAAACTCATTTTCACTAAGAGCTACATCAACCTCAAGGTTGCCTTCAAAGGGTTGAATGTAATTTTAGGACTGTATAAATGTAACTACTCCTTAACTAGGGGCAGGGAGCTCGGTGCTGCCACCAGGTAGAAGCAAGGTGCCAGGCCAGAGAAAACAAGTGGAGGGCCAGATTTGGCCCATGGGCCTTGTGTTTGCCACCTGTGCTGTAGAGTATTCTTTATTTCACTTAATGTAACCTTCATTTTTTTCCTGGATCTTTTTTATGTTGTTGCTCTACTCACTGAGTTCTTTGAGCATACTGATTACTAACTAGTGTTTTGAACTCTGCATCTGATAAGTTGGTTATCGTCATTTCATTTAGGTTTTTTTCTGGGATTTTGTTCTGTTCTTTCACTTTGGTCATATTTCTTTGTCTCCTTAACTTGGCAGCCTCCCTGTGTTTGTTTCTATCTATTAGGTAGAGCTGCTTTGACTCCCTGTCTTAGTAGTGTGGCCTACTACTTGTAGAAAAGGCACCTCTAAATTGTGTGGGGTGGAGACTTAGGTAGTCACCAGGGTGGGATAACTTATTTCCCCACTTTGTGGCTCTGTGTGGGGGGGGGGATTCAGAGAGGGCACAGTGACTTTCCCTGGCTTTTGGAGATTTACTGGCACCAGCCCTGTTTCCAGTCACTTTACTTACTCTCCATATGTGACTGGTGCCCTTCCAGCTGTTGCCCTGGTGCTGAACCCAGAGGGTGTGGGTCTGCATATGTTCTAAGTCTGTGTGAGCCATTTAAGCAGAGTTTCCTGAGAACACAGAAGTTTCTTCATCACCGCAACCCCCACTGATTTTTACAGACAGACATTATGGAGATTTACCTTCTTAGTACTGGAACCCTGGGCTGTGTGGTCTGGCCTGGGGCTGGGATTGCTCGCTCCCAAGATATCCCTCTCAATTTTTATCCACCACATGTGAAAGTGGGGCTGTCATTCCACAGCCACCTCTCTGCTGCCTCTTTGCTTGCTGCTGTGTCTCTGCTTCTCCTACCCATCTGGATGAATGTGGCTTTTTTAAATACTTGGTTGTTGGACTTCCATATAGCTCAA
>NC_040914.2:7761491-7819844 GCF_004126475.2 Phyllostomus discolor
GGGGAAGAAGGGGGAGAAAGAAAATGGGACAACTGTAATTGCCTAATCAATAAAATATATTTTAAACATATTTACTTGGCCATAAAAAAAGTGAAATCTTAGCCATGTGCAACTACGTGGGTGGACCTAGAGGGTATTATGCTACGGGAAATAAGTCAGAGAAAGACAAATATGACATGATTTCACTTACATGTGGAATCCAGTGAACAAAAGAAACACACAAACAAAACAGAAACAGACTCATAGATGCAGAGAACCAATGATGATTACCAGTGGGAAGGGGATTTGGGAGCTGGGTGAAGAGGGTGAAGGGGTTAAGAAGTACAAATTGGTAGTTACTAAACAGTCATCAGGATGTAAAGCACAGCATAGAGAATATGGTCAATAATAGTGTAATAACTATGTGTGGTGCAGGTGGATACTTAAACTATCAGGGAGATTGCTTTGTAAATTATATGAATATCTAACCACTATGCCGTACACCTGAAACTAATACAAATAATACTGGATAGCAACTGTAATAGAAAAACAAAAACAAACAAAAACAGTTTAGAGCTGAGCACTTAGAGGATTCAGGTAAAGGAGACTTTAGAAGGAAGTGGCCACATGTGAAAGCAAAAAAAACTGAAATTACATGGCTGGTGTGGGTCAGTGGATTGAGTGCCAGCCTGTGAACCAAAGGGTTGCTGGCTCGATTCCCAATCAGGGCATAAGTGTGGGTTGCAAGACAGGTCCCCATGGGGGGCATATAAGAGGCAACCACACATTGGTGTTTGTCTCCCTTTCATCTCTCCCTCCCCATCACTAAAAATAAAATACTAAATACAATCTTAAAAAGTTAAAAGTAAATTTAATAAACTTTCTACCATAAATGATGGAAGCACAAAACAACAGTAGAAAAAAGTAGAATCTATGTAAACAAAAACTACTCCTTTTGGAAGAAATAAAACTTTCACTTTTTGTAATATTCACGGTGAGCAGAATCGTAAAATGATCCCCCATGGCCACGCCTTTGTATAATCCAGTTCCCCTGAGTAAGGGTGGGATGTGTAAATATAATGGAATACACGCCCATGACTGTGTGGCATTGCCTGAGCCAGGGGATTTTGCAGATGAAATTAGAGACCCAAATCAGTTGATTTGGAGTCATTCCTAAGTAAGGTCATCTCTGGAGGGCCTGACCCAATCAGGAAAGTTTTTAAAAGGGGCTGAGCCCTTCCAGCAAACGATTCCACTAAATAATAAACTTCTCTAAACCAGTAGAAGAAAGAACAAATATATTAAGAGGCTGCTCACAGAGGAGAAAATTAAATGGATTACACACAGGAAATGCTCAACTCAACAGCCATTTGGAGAAAAGTAAATAAAAATGAGATAATAATTTCACACTCATCAGATTGGCAACATTTTATAATTGATAGGATCAAGTATTGAAGGACAACAGAGGAATATGTGTACACTGGTGGTGGGAGCGAAAACTAGTTCAACCACTTTGCAGAGCAATTTGGCAATACCTAGCCGAGTGGAAGTTGCACATACACCATGACTCAGCAATTCCAGTTCTAGCATCCACCCAGAAAATATTCTCAGTTACACAGGGCGTAGCCCAACTAGAATGTCAGCTCTGTGAGAACAGGTCATATTTTTTTCTGTTTCATTCTGTGCTGTATTCCCAGTGCTGTCGATAGTTGGTCCTTGATTAATACTGGTTGACTCAATTAATGAATGCATTAAAGACATAGTCATCTTAGGAAAGCATCCTCTGGCTTCACTGAGGAGGTGAAGACTAGAGGTAAGAGGAGGAGGTGTGCAGTGAAGCAGTGATGCAGTGATGCAGTGACTCAGGAGGAAAGTGACAGGGTTGTGATCACAGAGCCCAGTTCAGACAGAGGAGCCATCCCTCCCCTGTTGCACCTCTCACTTGCTTGCCAGTAAACTTGGCTCCTCTGTCCTCTGATCACAGACAACCTGAGGGTTTCTGCCTCAGTCTCAGCCAGGAGCTTCCTCAGCTCATCTCTACTAGTCACTGGAGAGCTGAGCACTGAGCAATGAGACCCATTGCTCAGCAACCTTATTCAGGGACCTAGGAAACAAATCCAGGCCCCCCAGACTAGCATTGAAAGCCCTTTAATACACAAGTCCCACGTGCCCCCACACTAAAATTCCCCTGGGGACCTCACAGGTCAGCAGCAAGTGATTTGGCCTGGGAGGGGACTGGAGCCCAGAGCAGATGCCCCATCTAAGGTAGGCACCACTATCAGCTCCAGCAGAAAATAGCCATGGCCTTGGCTGGTCCTCCTGACTGTGGCTGCTGTCTCTCCTGTGGTTCATGCATCCCCCTTCTCCATCTGTCTTTCACTCCCACCTCTGGAACCTCCCACTTCCAAGAGCTTGCGTTCGACTGCTCCCCATGTGTGATGTCTCCCTTTCTGATGTCTTCCAGCTGTGCTTCTCTCTTCACTGCCCCTCCCCACCAGGCAGTTCTGCAAAGCTTTGGTGCTTGTACCCAGGGAATCTGGTGCTTCCTACTATACAAGCTGGCTTTCCTCATAGTCCTTCAGTAATACCTTCTGACTGCCCTGGCTGGGTGGCTAAATTGGTTAGAGTGAAGTCCTGTACACCAAAAGGCTGCATATTGACTCCGGGTCAGGGCAGGTACCTTGGGTGGGAGTTCTAGCCCTCAGGCACATATGGACCTGTGGGAGATGACTGATCGATGTTTCTTTGTCTCTCCAATCAATAAAGATATCCTCTGGTGAGGATTAATAACAACAATAATAGTAATATCACTACTACTACCACTACTACTACTAACACTCTCTGACTGTCAACTGTGCCACTGAGGTGCAATATCTGGAACTCTTTGAGTCTGCCTATGACTTTCTTCCAAGTGCGCCCTTCCCCCAATTTCTCCTTTGCTTATTCTTCCCTAGTCCAGCCACTATCGCTGACACTAGGGCACCTGCTTAGTGGTGTATTCTCACCCCCTGATGTCCCCATGGAAGGAGGCTCCTCTCCTGCTCCACCAAAATCCCCAGCACCTTAGGCTTGTTTTCAGTTCATCAGCTCCCCTATCTCTGCTTTCAGACCCAGGTCAACTCTCCAGGCCCATGACTCATTAAGGAAGCCACTTCCTCAATGTCCTCAACCCTCTGTATGTCAGTGCAAGTGTCTCTGAGTCCCCAGGGTTGTAATGGAGAAGGCTCGGGGAAACATGAGTGTTCTCTTCTGCACGGAGCTCCTTGGGCCCAGGAATGGAAGGGGAGAGAGGACCACCATGCATCCCAGCAGACAGATAGAAAGTGGACTCAGGAAAGGATTTGGTGGACGTGGGGTAATTCTTCTCACTTTCTTGTGCAGGAATCCAGGTGTATTAGTCTTAATAGGGTGGGTCTGGGATTCTCAGGTTCCAGAATGCAAGGACTCTACCCCTTCTAAACCTTTCCTGTGTTAACAAGAGACTCTCACAGTTGGACTGGCCCTTGGTAGACAGGAACTCTCATTTTGCTCCACCAGAAGCCCTCTCCTTCGCCTGCCACTAGCTTAGAGGAGCCAGGACACCTTGGACAGTGCTGGCTTCCAGGCCAGGGGCAGGAGGAAGATAAGCCAATCCAGGAACATTTTGTAGTGCCAGAAAGTAAAGAAGTGGTCAGAGTCTGCCACCACCACCACTGCTGCTGGCCAGCCTGCAGTCTTGGTGCAGATGGAGGCCCCTGCCAGGACAGCTGCACTGCCAAGCACACTCAGGCAGCACAATGGAAGTTCCTGACAAGTATATCCAGCCCTTGCCAAATATATCCCATTGTGCACACATCTAGTGTGAGACCCCTCCTGGGGCAGGTGTGCACCATGGCTGAGAAGCTTGGCTGTCACCACCACAGGGACACCTGGCAGGGAAGAAGTGCTTGGAGAAGGATGGCCACCACTGCTGCCTGAAGTGCTCAGACAAATTCTGCTAGTGGCATGACACCTGCTACCACTGTGATAGGGGTCTGCACACCCTTGGCCAAAGAACCTTTGTGTCCAAGGAAAACAACAGCCTGTGCAACAAGTGCACCATGCAAGGGGACTCCTAAAGTCCAAGGGCTGCTTCAAGCCCATTGTAGCAGGAGATTAGAAGCAGGTCCATGGGGACTGTCGGGCACAAAGACTACTTCACCAGCAGCAGGTGCAAGCCAGTCGTCGGACTGGAAACTTCTTCCCTAAAGGGAGGACTTCTACTGCATGACTTTTGCCATGAGGCCTAATTGGCCAAGCATTGCATGAAACTCAACAAGGCCATCACACCTGGAGGAATCACTTACCAGGGGTAAACTCTGGCATGCTGAGTGCATTGTGTGTGTTACTGCTCTGAGAAGTGGGCTGGGCAGCGTCTCACCACTGTGGAGGACCAGTATCACTGTGTGGATGGCTCCAAGGACTTTGTGGCCAAGAGGTGTGCCACATGCAAGAACCCATCACTGGGTTTGGTAAAGCCTCCAGTGTGGTGGCCCATGAAGGACAATCCTGGCACGACTACTGCTTCCACTGCAAAAGATTGAAAAAAGCCCCATGAATCTGGCCAAAGAGTACTTTGTTCTCCATGAGGAGCAAGTGTATTGCCCTGACTGTGCCAGAAACTGATAAAGTGACAGGAGCTCCTGTCCTGTAAAATGGAATTAAGTCCTGTTCTCTGTGTCATCACCCACTGCCCTGCACCATGCATAGGGAAAGAGCGCTTTTACCCTTCAAAGTTGTTTCTTCTGTCTTTTCTCACATTTCACAGTATCACTCAAATAAGGAGATACATTGCTCATAGTAGAATTTAGCAAAACACATGCTGGCTGGTTGTGGCTCAGTGGATTGAGTGCTGGCCTGTGAACCAAAAGTTTGCTGGTGTGATTCCCACTCAGGGCACATGCCTGGATTGCAGGCCAGGTCCCCAGTAGGGGGTGTGGGACAGTCGAATACACATTGATGTTTCTCTCCCTCTCTTTCTTATTTGCTTCACCTCTCTAAAAATAAGTAAATAAAATCTTTAAACTATAGAGTTTTGGAAAACGCAGCTCTGCAGCAAAGTTAAGTTTTCAATGGCTGCAGTTAAAAATCTCACTCTTAGCTATATTGACTCTTCTGCATGTTATCATACAGCAGAAAATAACTAACCATTTGGATGCTTAGTGACATAGAAAGAAGCCTAACAGATAAAGTTCCCACTGAGATGCCCTTTGTGACTCAGCTGAGACCCACTGTGTCATCAATCGACACACAAGAGTTGCAGCAGCTACTCCAACTGCGTTCTCCAACCTGTGGCTCATCCTGTGTTCTGTGAGCAGAAGAACTTACTGGAATGCATAGTTTAACTTCCCCTTCAAAACTTTCTTCTGTTCCTTTGTGCTTTTGTTCAACTAATATGAATTTCTAGAGAATTAATATTTGAACTTAGCTGTGATTCCAAACTCACCTTTCACCTGTACTATATTGGTGTTCCCAGTGTGCCATATGTTCTGAACGTTCCTACTTTCAAGCATGGAACATGCAGGTGATTTGGAAAGTGTAGCCAGATCTGGGAGAATGAGCCTGCTTCAGAGGAACATCATCACAGTGAATACTTCTGGAAGCTATCCAAACTAACCCAGATTTTGTTTTTTGTCTTTTCAAATAATAACATTTTGTTTAGCCCTGGTAAGTGTGGCTCAGTGGATTGGATCGAATCTGTGAAATAAAAGGTCAGAGGTTCAATTCCCAGTCAGGGTACATGCCTGAGTTGTGGGCCAGGCCCCCAGTGGGGGCCATTTCAGAGGTAACCAATGAGTGTTTCTCTCTGATATCAATGTGTCTCTCCCACTCTTCTTCCCTCCCTTCCTGTCTCCCTAAAAATAAATGAATACAATCTAAAAGTTTAAAACAAACAGACAAAATAATAATAATATTCTGTCTTACAGTTTCTGGTAAAGATGAAGAAGTGGGTCAACATGGGTCTCCTCATCAGACAACCACAGCAAAAGTATACGGCCAAACCACAGAAGAACTCTCACTCACAACCATCAGAAAATGTGAGCTGTATGGAAGTCTGACAACTAAGGAATTAAAGAAACAACATTCATACAGATGGGTAGGAAGGGTGGAGGGGCAGAGACAGCGAGATATAGAATGGGGCTGGTCCCAAACCCATATGAGGTGGATATGAATTGGGGTGACATCTCAGGAGTGAGGGATTCCAGCCCACACCAGCCCAGCCAGCCCAGGGTTCCAGTGCCAGGAAGCTAAGTCCCCATAACTTCTGGCTGTAAAAACCAGTGGGGGTTGGGTCAGTGGGCTGTTCGGGCTTCTCCTCTTGGAGGGCCCCAGATGTGGACTTACTCAGACCCGCTCCCTTCAGGTTCCACCATGGGGCAGCACCTTGAAGGACACCAGTGATATATGGGGAGGAACTGAAGTGTCTGGCATCAGGACGAGAGATGCGAGACAGCTTGTTCCCAGACAGGACTGCAGATAGCATCATGCTCCTCTTCTGAGCCCTGCTCCACACAGAGCCACTGTGCAGGAGCACAGTGTCTTAGACTGCATCACCTGGCTCACACAGTTACCCTGCCCTGACAACTATGCCCTGACATGTAAAATGTGTATCAATGAGCAAGAGTGTAGGCATGCATGTGGAAGCAAGTTGGCTGCCTGCCAGGACTCTGAAAAAAATCTTTGGACAGAGCCCTTTACATTGTATAATAATATACAAGTGTTATATCTTACTTTAGGAAGAGGTGCCTTTTAAGAACCTACCCAAAGTTGGGTAGGCTTAGGATAGATAACCCTCCCTGTGTGGATCGAAGTTCGAGTACTTGCTGAGCATTTATTGTGTTCTGTTGGATCTCAGATAGAGACTTTCTGAGTGTCAGCTGTATATCTCCATAATATGGGCACGAGCACAGTTCCCGTTTCATAGGTTTGCAAGCATCAAGGGCAGCAAGTGTGTAATGATTTGAGCATAGAGCTGACACAGAATACATGTTAATAGATAATAGCCATTATTATTACCATTCATAGTACTGTGTAAAATTTTGCTTCCTTTCATCCCAGCTCTGAAGTCTCAATCTCTAGCAAGGGGAATGGACAGCTCATGTGTTCTTTTTCCCTCTACTATCCACCTTGCACTTTCTTTTCCTCCAGCCCCCTTCCTACTTGCCTCTAACTCTATTGTTAGCCCTGCCCCTAACTCTAGGCCCACCCAGGCCACACCCCTCTCCCGTTTGCTCTCCCACTAGCCCTGGGCTTTTGTGGGAGCAGTCACAGCTCTAGCTCAGCGGGGCAGGAAGCTCATGGTGTAGGTTGGTGGGATGGTGGCAAAGCCCACATGTTTGGGGGACACATCGATATCCTGCGGTGACTGCGGGAACTTGAAGTAGAAGTTCTGCATGATGGTGGTGAGGAAGAGAAAGAGCTCCATTCTAGCCAGGCCTTCTCCAAAACAGTACCGCTTTCCTGAAAAGAGAGGTGAGAGGAGGTGAGGTCTACTGCTCTCCCAATTCCTGATGTATTCTCCTGAGGGGAGTGTTGGGACAGTCTGTCAAGGCCTGAGAGACCTTCAGAGAAGCCCCTAACATCCCTCAGCCTCAGATTCCCTTGTATGTGGGATGGGAGTGAGTCATATCAGGATGTAGCAATGGGAATTTACATGACCCTTCCTCTGAAACACACCAATATGGCCATTGTGCTGCCATCTCCTTGTTAGGACTCTGAAGAATTTCAGTGACCTTGGACAAGTCTCTGAGTCACTGTGGGCCTTGACTTTTCTCATCTCTGAAATGGATACAATCATCCCTTTCTTTCTGCCTGGGCTTAGGTACTTGGTATTTATGAGGTTTGCAGTTGGTTGGCTGCAGGGTCGATCATAAGAGGGACTTCAGAGCTGGAGGAAGATACTAGGCTACACCTCAGAGAGGGGAACTGGGATGACGGGGCCCCTGTTGGTGTGACTGGTGGCTTGGCATCACACAGTGGACTCTTACCAATGGAGAAGGGCACAAACGCATCATTCTTCTTAAACTGCCCCTTTTCATCTAGGAAGTGCTGGGGGTTGAAATCAAGAGGATTGGAGAAAAACTTGGGGTCCTTCAGTACAGAGCCCAGCATTGGAAATACGTCGGTGCCCTGTGGGGAGGTGGAAGAGGATTTGATAAGTGGGAGGGGGATGTGTGTGCAGAGAGCTCATGGAGTCAGAGGGGGTATTTGGGTGCTGTAGGGGAGGAGAAATGGGAGGCAGGGGAATCAGGGTCTTTCCTGAGGTAGGAGGTTTGGGGGACATGAATTTTAATTCCCTGTGACCAAAAGTTCAGGGAATCTGGGGTCTGTGTCTCTTGGAGTGGGAGGTTTGTTGGTTATGGGGTCATGTCACTCAACACAGGATATTTGGGGGCCATGAGAGTCATGTCACAGAGGCAGGCAGGCCTGGGAAGTGAGGTTAATGTTGCCTGAGAAACAAAATTTGGGGGACATGGAGTTCATATGTACCTAAGACCTAAGGCAACAGGTCTTAGGTAGACATGGGATTCAGTTGTCTAAGTGGGAAAGTTGAAGGGACACGTGATTGAGGAAGTCTGCAGTTGAGGGAGTCAGACAGGCACTGGAAAGCTTGTAAGGAGAGTGGGGTGTTAGGTCAGATGGATCAGGTTTGAGGTCCATGTAGACTGGGTAAGGGCAGCACCTTAGGGAGCAGGAAGTTTCGAAACTTGGTGTCCTTGATGACTCTACGGGGCAGGCCCATGGGGAGCATGTCTCCGAATCTTTGGATCTCGTGGATTACTGCCTCTGTGTAGGGCATCTTGGCTCGGTCTTCGAACTTGGGCTGACGGTTCTTGCCAATCACCTGGTCAATCTCTTCATGGACCTTGGCTGGGGGATAGGGGAGAATATGTTTAGGTACCTAGGGGACTCTGGGCAGGGATGATAATCCAAATCTCTACAACTGCATACATGACATGTATGACTTTGTACATGACATAGAGAAAGCATTTAAACAGGTTGTCCTGAGACATTGTTGGCACTGGGTACTGATAATGTAGCTGTGCCAGATTCATGGGGGAAGCTGCAAGGGAGGAGACTTGGGGATTGGTGGGGTCAGCAAAGGAGCTAGTTACTAATCAGTTCAGATTGTTTTAGCTGAATATCATGACCTAGTGTTTGTTTAGCAGGATGTGTTTGAGGGCCCAGGACTTTGAGAGGTGAGGATGCACAGTGTGTTCAGAGGAATTTTCGTAGTCTGCGGACTCCACCCCTGCATCCTCCAGCCTTACCTGCCACATCTGGGTGCTTCATGAACAAGAGCAAGCCGTAACGCAGGGTTGTGCTGACAGTCTCAGTGCCCCCAAAGAGAAGGGACAGTGTGGTCATTACCAGGTTCTTCAAGTAGAACTCTGTGTTGGGGTTCTTCTGTTCCTGCATAGAGGGGCAGCTTCAGGCCTAGCCCACTCCCCTATGCTCTCAAAGGTGGTAAGAATGGCCCCAGTTGTGCCAGGCCTTTTCTCAGGCTTCTGGTTCTGTCCCAAATGCTCTTCTCACACTCTACCCAGCTATGTGTCCTTTAATTACCAACTAGGTTGCCACTTTTTAATTGTAGAAATATTAGAAAGGGAGGGGTAGAGACAGACAGTGAATGAGAAAGAGAGGTAGACAGACTATGATAGATTGCCTCAGAGAGAGTTGAGATATTTTCTGAAACACAGACAGACTTTTCAGCAGCTGTACAGTATTCCTTCCCTGAAAACCTTGCAGCTTACTATGGAGAATCCACTCCCTGGTCCTTTCTTCTTGAACTTCAGACTCCATAAAGCCCCGTCTCCTTTCTTCACAGAAAGGAGACTGACATCCAGCTGGGAGTGGGGACCCTCAGGTGTCACATAGTAAAGCCAGGTCACCTGTCCACACAGGTTATCTGATAACCAGGGAATGAAAGGTAAGAGCATGGTGGCCAAAAGCACTGGCCTTAGAGTCTGAGAGGCCAGGGTTTGAGCTAGGTTCCACTGCTTCCTCACTGTGTGACCTCAGGCATGGCACTTATACTCTTTGGGTCTCAGTTTCCTCATTCCCAAAATCAAGATCATAGTAGAGCCTCTACAAGAGCTGGTATGAGTGTTAAATAGGTGAAAAACATAAAGTTGTTAAAATAGTGCCTGTTGAATGACAGTGTTATACATGTGCTTGTGGTTATGATTTGCACACACAATTCCAGCCTATGGGTAAGGGCTCAGTAGAGAGAACAGTGATGGTGAATTGATTGGAGTTGTGAGGATTATTATGATGTAGTGGGCAAAATAAATGGGCTTCTTTCCCTCCCAACCTCCTGTGTGACTTCTCTCTCACCACTGGCTGCTGACATGTACCTCCTGCATGCGAATGAGGAAGGAGTCAATAAAGTCCCGAGGGGAGTTGGGATCCAGCGTGCATTGGTTCTGCTCCACCTTCTTGGCTATAAAGACTTCCAGCCCCTGAAGCTCCTTAAATGCCTGTTGCTGTGGCCCTGGCAGGTGTTTCATCACTGAGTGGAACATCTCATATAGCTGAGGGTGGGGCATGGAGAAGGGAAGAAAAGGACATGTGTTGATGGACATCACCAAATTGGAGTGGGACTTGCATCAGGGCAAGGGAGGCACTGGTTTAAAGGCGCCTGTCCTGATTTTTACACATTTAGATGGGGCTGGATGGAGTAGATATCTAAGGTTTTGTGTGAGTTAAGTGTGAAGTCCCTTGTCCTAGAATTTAGGTAAATTGGGTTGGAGCTCAGAATTCCTCCCTTGCTTCCTTCCTTCTTTCCTTCTTCCCTTCCTTCCCCTTCTGTTTCTGTAGGGCAAGTATAGCTGAGCTACCCAGGTATTGGAAAGTGGGTTTGGGGCACCTCTTCTGGGTTCAGTTATGTGAGGGAGAAGACTGGTTCTGAGTGGAACCTGTCTAGAGGAGGATAGGATTTGGGGCACCTGAGCCTATGTGCAAAAGTAGTTGGTTGGTTGTGGTAGGGTCTATGTTGAGCCAGGGTGGGACCATTTACCTGCCCTGTAGATGTAGCTGTGAACTGGAAGCTTCCGAGCATCATGCGCAACAGTGACAGGAACTCTTTGTCCTCATAGTCAAAGCGGTCCCCAAACACAATGGAGCTGATGACATTGGAGACAGTTCTGCTCAGGAAGAAGGTGGGGTCTATGAGGGCACCTGGGAAGAGGTGTGGGGTCAGTAAGTGAAAAGAGATTTGGGAGAGTGAAAACTTGGTGACCTGGTACCACCAGTCTGTGAATTCCAGGAACACCTTCCTCCAACCCAGTTCCCTTCTCAGGTCATAAAGCGCCTGTCCAAGTAGGGTGTTTTCCTCCTCAGTACCCTGGCGTCTCCAGCTCACCACGTGTGGCCCGAAGGGCCTCAAGGAGGAAGCCTGCCTCCTCCTGGATTCGCTCTTCGATGCCCCGTTTGCCCACTCCGAAGTCCCGCAGCGTGGTGATGGAGAAGCGCCGGAGCTGCTTGGCGCGCTCCCCGTTGCTGAAAGCCACACCTGTGGAGGAGGGTAGGAGTGGGGAGTGGGTTTTAAGGGGGCGGGGCCTGAAAGTGGGGTCGGGAGAGAGAGAGAGAGACAATATGACACACGGAGAAACACAAAAGAGAGACCAAGTTGGAAGGAAATCACAAGGCAAAGTGAAACATGGGTGCCCAGAGAAGCAGTGAGATGCAGAGACACTCACATGAGGAGAGGAAGAGAGAGAGTGGAGGGAAGGAGGCAAAGTGAGATATCTGGAGATCTGGGAGGTGGAAGTAAAAATTCAGAAGGATTCTAAAGCTGGGGTGGAGAATGGTGAAAAATATATAGGGAGAAACAGAGAAGGTCTGGACACAAGAGAGTATTATGAAGAAACGGAGGTATGAGGAAGTTGAAAGAGAAATAGTGAGATTCTAGGACAGAGGAAAAAAGAGGCAGGGAGATAGAGAGAGGAACATGAAGAAGCACAAAAAATGAGAAGGAGAATAAGATAACAAGCAACGTGGAGATATGGGACCAGAGCTCCAAAGCCAAAATCCCAAGTGCTTTTAAGAGAAACAGAGAGAAGAGAATTGGGAGATGGGGTAGAGAGAAGCAGGGAGATGCAGACACACTAAGACAAGTTGGAGGGATCACAGGGATAAACAGGGAAGGAGACAGGGATGGAGAGGAAGGGATCTGACACAGCCCTGAGTGAGTGGGTCAGTTGGCAGAAGAATGCTGGGGAAACTGAAGCCATTAAGTCTGCTTAACCACATTCCCCCACATAAGATTCCCCTCACCATAGCCTTTGAAGAGCCAGTCAAAGGTGGCTTGCTCGCCTCGCCCACTGAATTCCTCTGCCTGGTCCACCAGAGCCTCCTTCACAGCCTCCTGGCCCCAGAGCACCACGACTGGCCTCGGGCCCAGGTGGATTGTGAACACTGGACCATAGCGCTCCCTGATCTGAAGGAGAGGGGCGGTAGTGGTGAGTGTGTGCAGCCTCAAGTCTCAACAGGCTCTGTACACGGCCTTCACAGAATGGCATGCATTTTGCCCAGGTTCTGACAGTCAAGGACTGGACATCCCAAGATCTGGTCTTTCCTGGCTAGGACCCTGATGCTAACATTGAAAATGCCCTTTTCCTAAGAGTTTTCTAAGATTTCAGTCCACCCTTTCCAATCCCCTGCCACCAAGTCCCAGCCAGCCTGCAGAGGCCCCCAGCCCCACCCTACCACCCATCTCCCTGCCTCCTGACACCTTCATGAGGGAGTTGTACATCTGTGCTGTGTTCAGCTGCAGGTAGTTCCCAATGAAAGGCAATGCGGGTGGGCCAGGAGGCAGCTTTCCCCAGCGCTTCCTTTGCTGCCAGACAGACATCAAGACCATTATAGTGAGGCAGGCCAGCAAAGCCACCAGGAGCAGCCCTGAGGCCAGCATGGTGGCACTGAGAGTGATGGTGAGATGGTGATGGCTGGAATGGTTTGCCTTTATACCTCCTTTGGCAGAAGGGTTGATGTTGGTTCTGATTATGTAACTGTGTCATATTATGTTCCAACTACACTCCCCACTGTGTTCCCCACAATAGTTTGGGGAGCTGCCAATGTACAGGGCAGGTCCTCCTTGGTGGATTAACAGGGAGTGGGCCCAAGATTGAATTTTTGACTCCTTGTGAGGTGTTTGACCAGGGCTATGAACTTGCAGGGATAGTAGAAATATTACAAACTGCAAGATTCTGGACTTTTTGCATGTGTGAGCCCCTGAACTTCTGATTTTGGGTCTCAGAGTTAGAAGGTACCCTAAACTTGTGGGTTTTGTGGTCTGGAGAGAGAATACTCAAAGATTTAAGGGTATTGGAATGAGACAAAATGTGTGCTGTGGATTTGGGGGTGCTTCTCTGAGGGGTGATGTAGGTTTAAACATGTGAGGATGAGAGAGAGAGAGAAACAACCTCAGATACTGACATCTGTACTTCTGAGAGTGGGCTACTGAACAGGAGCTTAATACATGTATTTCTCTGCTGCTGCTGCCCATGCCTCTGCTGCCGCAAATTTCTGATCCCCATGGTTATAAGGAAAAACATTCACTGCACTCCTGGCACAGTTAGGTATTAATTCAATGTGGTAGTTTCATTTTGAACATTCTGCCATAACATGGCATGGACAGCCAGTGAAGCAGCAGGAGTATATATGGGTCCTGGTGAGTAGACTGCTCCGAGGAGTACATGCTAAATGAAGCATTCAGCTAAATGCTAGCATTCAGCATTCTAAATGAAGTTTCTTTGTGTCCCCCACCCTCTGAGTTTCCTAAAGAAGGACCTTTCATGAGGGGCCACCCTATGGGTCCATATATTATACAACACAGGGTCTTTCCTCCGAGTGCTCCACAGATGAGGGGTCAAAGTCGGTTTGGACACACAACTGATGGTCACAGGCTAGTCTTTGCCCTGAGCTCAGTGTGAATCACAGCTTCATTCTAAGAAACAGAAATAGGTCCAGGATAAGACAAAAGACCCAGGGTGATATTGAGGAGGCCCCAAACACTATAGCCCTGTCCCTAAATGCTAATTAACTAGTAGAACTTTCAGCTCAGGCCAGCCAAATCTATAACAGAGGCTCGATAGGATCCAACAATGCAACACAAGGCAGCACAGCTCTGGTTAACATCGGCTTACCTGGTGGGGGATCCTGAGCCTGTATTCCAATGTAGTTAGCAAGGTTTAGATTACCTGGGCAAGGATCAAAACTTCAGTTGATCCAGGCACCAGTCCGGCACCTAGAATACCAAATCCCAGCCTGGCAAGGATGAGAAAATGGGCAATTCCCTTCTCGGAACTTGCAACACCACATCAACCACGTGCAGTCCCTAGGACAGTCTGTAAAAGGGTCATGATAAAATCCAGCATGTGGTTTGTTTATTCACCTCTGGTTCACTAATCTGAGCAGCAGAGTCAAGGGATAGAAGTAGAGTGGGGAGCCAAGAGAAAAGTTAGGCCAGAGAAATAGGGTATTTGAAACATGGTGACTCAGAAAAAGCTGGATAAGCAGATCCCTCTCCACAGCACCTTGAGTGGGGACTCCCACGTGTATTCATGCATGCCCATGGAGCAGTCGACATGCCACCAGTATCTATTGTAGATGTGATGGCTGAATGGGATCACCGGCCCATTCAGAAATAGGTATCAGGAGAATTTGGGGAAAGGATAAGCCAAAGAGAAGTAAAACAGGCAGATGCAAGCAACCACAGTCTCTGAGGTGTGACTGGAAGACAGAGGAAGGGAGTAAGCATGGACCAGAGAGGTCCTAAGCACAGTCAAATGGAGGAATATGGATACAGTCACTGGGGCTACAGTGGAGGGACACGTGAAGTGAGGTCAGCCAAAGGCCGATTCTGGAAGAGGGTGGAAATATTAGCAGAGCTCTCCCAGGGAGAACTGGGTAAGGAATACTCATGTTATGGGTTAAATTGTGTTCCCCAAGAGCTCACACAGGGAAGCCCTAACCTCCAGTGCCTCACAATGTAGGCTTATTTGTTAGTAGGGTCATTACAGTTGCAATTAGTTAAGACAAGGTCATACAGGAGAAGGGCAGGTCCCTAACCCAATGTGTCTGATGTCCTTACAAAAAAGAGAAATTTGCAGAAGTCACACACATACATAGATAATGATATGTGAAGACGGAGGAAAAGATCAAGCTGATGTTTGTATACACCAGGATTGCCAGCAAACCACCAGAAGGTTGAACTGTGACCTGTAGCTGCCAGACCTGAGACAGCACATTTCTTTTGTTTGAGCCACTTAGCTGTACTTAGTTCCAGCAGCCCTAGCAAACTAGTACACCTAGCACGATGCCAGGGAGCAATAACTCAGTAGGAGGCCCCCAGACTTTCCTCCCTCATCGTCCCCCTGGGGCTGATGCAAAAAGGCCTGGGAGACACTGATGGTGGTGATGAAAGAGGATGAAGCACCTGGAACTGCTGTGTGTCTGACCGTTGTACTTGACTGCTAATTTAATTCCGTTTGATCAGAAGCATACTCTGCAGGATTTTAGTCCTAATTTATTGAGATTTGTTTTACAAACTAGTGTATGGTCTGTCTCGGTGAATAAACTTAAATGTTTTTTTATGTGATTATAGTTTATGGTGTGTATGGTCTTCACTGATCTTTTGTCTAGTTGTTTGTTCAATACTAAAACATGGATGTTAACATCTCCAGCTATAATCATGGCATTGTCTCTTTCTCACTTCATTTCCATCCATTTTTTCTCATGTATTTTGAGGTGGCATTGTTAGGCACATACACACTTATGATTATTAAGTCTTCCTGATAACTTGCCCTCTTTACTGTTATAACATGTTCCTCTTTACTCTTGGCCATACTCTTTGTTTTTATTCTGTTGACATAGCCACTCCAGTTTTCTTGTGCTTACTATTTGTATGGTGTATAACTTTCCATCCACTCACTGTCAAGCCTCCTGAGTCTTCATATTTGGGGAGTCCCTTGTAGACAGCATACAGCAGGGACTGCTTCTTAATACTTTCTGGTGATCTTTGACTCTTTATTGTGAGCGTTTAGGCCATTAACATTTAATGCAATTATTGATTCATCTGTATGTAGAGTTCCTAATTAAATACTTGGTTCTGTTTGATCCTGTTATGAATTGCTCTTCTCCCTTACTTGCTTTCTTTCAGTGATTTAAAGTTTTATACACATAAAACTTAAATGCATAAAATGACATTTTAATTTATCAGCTGCATTTTAGCTATACACCTCTTTTCTTTGTTTTTTTTTTAGTGGTACTCTTGAGATTACAAAAACAGCTTTAACTTTTTCCAACTTACTTGGAGTTAATGTCACACTGGTTCTGGGTTCAGAGAGTATTTCTTTCAGTATGTTAAAGATGACTTTTCACTGTGCTGGCCTCTATATTTTCTAATGAGAAAGACAGACATTCAAATCATAATGAACTCTATCATTTTTAATTGGTTAATTTATTTATTGATAGATAAAGGGGAAGGGAGCAAGAAAGAGAGGGAGAGAAACATCAATGTATGAGAGATATATCAACTGGTTGCTTCTTGCATGCCTCTAGCCAAGACCTGGCCTGTAACCCAGATATGTGCCCTGACTGGGAATCGAACTGACAAACTTTTGTCAGGCTAGCACTCAGTCTACTGAGCCACACCAGCCAGGGCGCAAACTCTACCTTTAATATGTCATATTTCTCCTCTGGCTGCTTTCAGGATTTTTCTCTCTCTTTGGTTTTCTGAAGGTTGACTATAAGGTGCCACATGTGAGTTCTTTATCTTGTTTGGTGTGTGCTAAGCTTCTGCTATCCATAAATATATGTCTTTCAAACAATTTGAGGAAAACTTAGGCTCTCATTTCTTTAAATAGTATCTCTCCTTTTTCTCTTTCCTCTGCCTCTGAGATTTCCATTACATATGTTAGTATGCTTGATGGTGTTCTGCAGTTCTCTGAGGCTCTGTCCTCTTTTTTAAAAATATATTTTATTGATCTAAGATGGCGTCGGAGTAGGAAGGAGCAGATTTGGCTTTCCTCTGCCCAGGGGAGAGAGTCCTGACCGATCTATGGAGTAGAAAGGCAAGCAACCAACATATTTCAGCATTTTTGAAAACAGAGGACCAAGGATTGTGGCAGAACCGAAAGAACAAAGAACAGATCCTAGGGGGATTGCTGCAACAAGGTAGGGTCCCAGGACAGGCATGTGGTCCCGGGGCTGCGGCCCCAGGCCCGGGGGCCACGGCTGGGTTTACCATAGGGTTATTGGGAGAGAGCCAGGTCAACTGCTCCCTCCCCAGACGAGCAAGGTCTGGGCGGCTCTGGGAGGAATCCAGGTGCTGGCAAACACACCGGGGTGGCAAGCAGCTTTGGAGGCGGTGGACACCAGAGCCGAGTCGCACAGCGGACCCGGACTCCCAGGGTCACTGTTCTGGCTGGAGCCTTGGCGGTGAGAGAAGTCTGGCCACTGTGGGGAGTGGCGGGCTCGAACGGGAGGAATTTCTCAAGAGGAAGGAGTGAATGGACACAGACAGTGTTTGGGGAATTCTCCTGAAGTGATCAGTGGCTCTGGCCTGTCTGCTCCCCAGCTGTGAGAGCGCGGGCCGCACCTGCTCACGGGAGCACCAGTCGCGCCGGTGGCGGACGGGCCGCGCACTGGTCGTGTGAGAAGCATCCCCACACACCAGCCCACAGCAGTAACCCTGGGGAAAGACCTGATTCCCACACCCAGGGCCCAAAGCTGAGGAGCCAGTTTGAACTCCACTGGCCAAGGAAGAAAAGACAAACAAATCACTCTTCAGCCTGTCTCAAGCAGCAAGAGCAGAAAAACCGGTTTGGCCACTTTGAAATCAAGAGACTTTTTAATTTGATTCTATTTTTTTAACAATTTTTAATTTTTTAAGTTTGATTGTTTTTATTCTCTTTTGATTTCTTTTTCCTCTCTTACCTGACTTCTTGTTTTATTCCTTCCTCCTTCCTGTCCTCCAATTTTATCTCTTCTTCCTGCCTTCGTCTACCTTTTCTATTATTTACTTTTTAAAATTTTTTCCTAAATACCTACAAGTGAGACAAAATCCTGGATCGGTGAAAAGACCAAAGTTGAACCCAAAGAAGGGGCATCACAACAGCTGGGACAATGAGATAAATGTCACTGTGCTATTACAGAGAACCTGCAAGTTATTGCATATTTGTATTATTATTATTTTTCCAGTGTTCCTACATCTTTTTTTTAACAGTATTTTTATATCCCTCTTATTATTGTATAGCCTGTTTTGCTAGGCTGGTTTTATTGTATGACCTGTCAGCTTTCCCCTGATATCTCTTTCTATACTGTATTACTAATCTACTGTCCATTAACTCACCTGTGTCCCATCAGCATACTACTCGATGTTCTGTACTCCCTATCCTTGTTACCTAGATTTCATAGACTCTGCCATATGAATGTTGCCATAATATTATTGTAAATAATTGGTGTTCCACGCAAGTGTAATTACTTCACAAACCCCCACCCCAGATCTTAGCCCATTTCAAAGTTTCCTGAACTCTATTACTGTAGTGGTTAACTCTATTCTCTCACACACTACACCTATTTACTATCCTTTACTCTCACCTTACCCCAGAATCTGACTGCCCACAACCTCTCTGCCTTATAGATCCAACTCACAATCCTTCCTTCCCCAACAAGAGTCTTATCTTCTTTCCATCCTTTCTAAAAATCAGGTAGCTGGGTGGAAGACCACGGTTAACACTATACATAGTGAAAGGATCTTCTACATCTATCCTACTTGATACTACTGTAAGTAGCATAGAATGCTCTGTTGCTGTCTTAAACCATTTTGCCTTCCCCTCCAACTGATGACAAAAAAGAATAGGCGGAGGAGGTGAACACCTGGATACCCACTGGAAGAGGAAACCCAACAACAAAGGAACCACTAACAGATAACAGCAGAAGAAGGTGAAGGAGGGAGTAGTAACCACACAAACCTCAATCCAGGACTTATCTGGAAATACAACTAAACAGTAGAGACAGTACCCAATACAAACAACTGAACAAGATTTCTTTAAACCTTGTACACACAGAAGAACCAGCTTCAACACAATCTGCCCTCACCAGCACAACAAAATACAGAAGGTGGTGGACAGAGTGACCCATATAACCAGCTGGCGGGAAGGAACCACCAAAGAAAGACTCAACAACAATCAAAACCCAAAGGCAAACACAAAGCCAACTTAAACAACAGCCCAAGACCAGCGAGCTAGGGGGGTCAAGGAAACAGCATCACTGAAACTCACTGCTACTCTACTAAAGAAGTTCACATCATAAACCCAGGGAGCCAGAACAGATCAATATAAGAAGCTGAGGTGAACAAGAAGAGTCTCACAAACAATGGGAAGACAAAGAAATACTCCCCAAATGAAAGGAAAGGAGGAAGCCTCAGAAAGAATGCTAAATGAAACAGAGGCAATTCAACTATCAGATATTGAATTCAAAGCAGTGATTGTCAGGAAGCTCAATGAGCTCACAATGAGCTACGAGAAACTACAGGGAAGCTACAATGACCTCAATGAAAACTACATCAGCATAAAAAAGGAAATAGAAACTCTCAACAAGGGCCAAGAGGAAATGAAGAATACAATCTCTGAACTGAAGAACACAGTAGAAAGAATGAAAAGCAGGATCGATGAAGCAGAAGATTGGATCAGCGAGCTAGAGGACAAAATAGAAGAAAACACCCAGAAAGAGCAAGAAAAGAAAAAGAGGCTCATAAAAAATGAAGAGGGATTAAGAGAAATGCAAGACAATATGAAACGTAATAATATCCATATAATAGGGATACCAGAAGGAGAAGAAGAAGAACAAGGGATAGAAAACCTAGTTGAACAAGTGATGATGGAAAACTTCCCTAAATTGATGACACAAAAAGTCACACAAATCCAGGAAACACAGAGAGTCCCAATCAAGAGGAACCCAAGGAGGCCCACCTCAAGACACATCATAATTAAAATGGCAAAATTTCAAGACAAAGAGAGAATCTTAAAGGCAGCAAGGGAGAAAAAGGAAGTAACATACAAGGGAGCCCCAATAAGGCTAACAGCTGACTTCTCAATGGAAACACTCCAAGCCAGAAGAGAATGGCAAGAAATAATACAAGTAATGAGAACCAGAAGTCCGCAACCACGACTACTTTACCCAGCAAGGCTCTCAATTAAGATAGAAGGCCAAATAAGAAGCTTCTCAGACAAAAGAAGTCTAAAAGAATACACCTCCACTACACCAGCTCTGCAAGAGATGCTGAAGGGACTGCTTTAAGGAAAGAAAGGAAAAGAGAGAGTGAGAGAGTATCACACGTACATAAAAGGCAATGAATAAGTACCTATCAATAATAACCTTAAACGTAAATGGATTAAATGCTCCAATCAAAAGACATAGAATAGCTGATTGGATAAGAAAACATGACCCACACATATGCTGTCTACAAGAGACCCACCTCAGGATAAAAGATCTGCACAGGTTGAAAGTGAAGGGCTGGAAACAAATTTTCCAAGCAAATGGACAGGGAAAAAAAGCCGGGGTAGCAATATTCATATCTGACAAAATAGACTTCCAAAGAAGGTCCATAAAGAGAGACCTAGAAGGTCATTTCATAATACTCAAGGGAAGAATTCACCAAGAAGACATAAATATTGTAAATATATATGCACCCAACATAGGAGCACCCAAATACATAAAGAAAATCTTAGAGGACTTCAAGAAAGATATGGACAGCAACACAATTATTGTGGGGGATTTTAACACCCCACTATCAAAAATGGACAGATCTTCCAAACAAAATATCAACAAAGATATTGTGGCATTGAACAATACCCTAGACGAACTGGGCTTTACTGATATTTACAGAACCCTCCATCCCAAAGAAGCTAAATACACATTTTTTCCAAATGTACATGGAACATTTTCAAAGATTGACCACGTGATAGGACACAAAACAAGCCTCAACAATTTCAAAAAAATTGAATTCATACCAAGCAATTTCTCGGACCACAAGGGACTGAAAGTAGAAACCAACCCCAAGGAAAAACCCCCAAAACATTCAAATTCATGGAGATTAAACAGCATGCTATTAAACAATGAATGGGTCAAGAATGATATTAGGGAAGAAATCAAACGGTTTTTGGAAACAAATGAAAACGAACTCACAACAACCCAAAACTTATGGGACACATCCAAGGCAGTCCTGAGAGGGAAGATCATAGTGATACAGGCCCACTTAAAAAAGTTAGAAACATTTCAAACAAACAACCTAACCCTACGTCTACAAGAACTTGAGGAACAACAACAAAGACAGCCCAGAGCAAGCAGAAGGAAGGAAATAACCAAGATCAGAGCAGAATTAAATGACATAGAGACTAAAAGCAAAATTCTAAAGATCAATGAATCCAAGAATTGGTTCTTTGAAAAGATAAACAAAATCGACAAGCCTTTAAGCAGACTCATCAAGAAAAAAAGAGAGAAAACCCAAATAAACACAATCAGAAATGAAAGTGGAGAGATTACAACAGATACCACAGAAATACAAAGGATTGTAACAAATTACTACAAAGAGCTGTATGCCAAGAAATTTGAAAACCTAGATGAAATGGAGAAATCTCTAGAAATATATAACCTTCCAAAACTCAATAAAATGGAAGCAGAAAGCCTGAACAAACCAATAACAACAAAAGAAATTGAAGCAGTCATCAAAAAACTCCCAACACACAAAAGCCCTGGACCAGATGGTTTCACAGGAGAATTCTACAAAGCATTTAAGGAAGAACTAACACCTATCCTTCACAGACTATTTCAAAAAATCCAAAAAGATGGAAGACTCCCAAACTCTTTTGATGAGGCCAGCATCATCTTAATTCCAAAACCAGATAAAGACACAACAAAGAAAGAAAACTACAGGCCAATATCGCTGATGAACATTGACGCTAAAATCCTCAACAAGATACTGGCAAACCGCATCCAACAGTACATTAAGAAGATCATACACCATGACCAAGTTGGATTCATTCCAGGTATGCAAGGATGGTACAATATATGCAAATCAGTAAATGTAATACATCACATAAACAAAAGCAAAGACAAAAACCACATGATCGTATCAATAGATGCAGAAAAAGCATTTGATAAGGTACAGCACCCATTTATGATAAAAACACTCAGTAAAGTGGGAATAGAGGGAGCATTCCTCAACATAATAAAGGCCATATATGAGAAACCTACAGCCAACATTATACTCAATGGGCAAAAATTAAAATCTTTTCCACTAAGAACAGGAACAAGACAAGGATGTCCACTTTCACCACTTCTATTCAATATAGCACTGGCAGTTCTAGCCACAGCAATCAGACAAGAAAAAGAAATAAAAGGAATCCAAATCGGAAAGGAGGAAACAAAACTGTCACTGTTTGCAGATGACATGATAGTGTACATAGAAAATCCTATAGACTCCACCAAAAAACTGCTTGACCTAATAAATGAATTTGGTAAAACAGTGGGATACAAAGTCAATATCCAGAAATCAAAGGCATTTCTGTACACCAACAATGAAACAGAGGAAGCAGAAATCAAGAAAAAAATCCCATTTGAAATAGCAAAAAGGAAAATAAAATACCTAGGAATAAACCTTACAAAAGAGGTAAAAGACCTGTATTCAGAAAACTACAGAACACTGAGGAGAGAAATCAAGGAAGACACAAACAAATGGAAACATATACCGTGTTCATGGATTGGAAGAATTAATATCATTAAAATGTCCATACTACCAAAAGCAATTTACACATTCAATGCAATACCTATTAAAGTACCAATGGCATATTTCACACACATAGAACAAACACTTCAACAATTTACATGGAACCATAAACGACCCCGAATAGCCGCTACAGTTTTGAGAAAGAAGAGTAAAGTAGGAGGAATCACAATACCTGACACTAAACTATACTACAAGGCCACTGTAATCAAAACAGCCTGGTACTGGCATAAAAACAGGCACATGGACCAATGGAACAGAACAGAGAGCCCAGAAATAAACCGAAGCCTCCACGGTCAATTAATATTTGACAAAGGAAGCAGCAACATAAAATGGAATAAAAATAGCCTCTTCAACAAATGGTGTTGGGAGAACTGGACAGCTACATGCAAAAAAATGAAACTTGAGCACCAACTTACACCTTATGCAAGAATAGATTCAAGGTGGATAAAAGACTTAAATATAAAGCGTGACACCATTAAAGTCCTAGAAGAGAACCTGGGTAGGAAAATCTCAGATATTTCACGCAGAAACTTTTTTACTGACTTGTCTCCTAGAGCAAGGGACATAAAGGAAAGAATAAACAAATGGGACCTCATCAAAATTAAAAGCTTTTGCACAGCTAAGGAAAACAGTACCAAAATAAAAAGAGAACCAACTGTATGGGAAGACATATTTGCCAATGATACCTCAGACAAGGGTTTAATCTCCAAAATATATAAAGAACTTACACGACTCCACTCTAAGAAGACAAGTAACCCAATTAAAAAATGGGCAAAGGACTTGAACAGACACTTCTCCAAGGAGGACATACAGAAAATCCAAAGTCACATGAAGCGATGCTCAATATCGCTAGCCATCAGAGAGATGCAGATTAAAACCACAATGAGATACCACTTCACACCAGTCAGAATGGCCATCATAAACAAAGCAACAAACAACAAGTGTTGGAGAGGATGTGGAGAAAGGGGGTCCCTAGTGCACTGTTGGTGGGACTGCAGACTGGTACAACCACTATGGAAAGCAGTTTGGAACTTCCTCAGAAAACTAAAAATGGATCTGCCTTTTGACCCAGCAATTCCATTGCTGGGACTCTATCCTAAGAACACTAAAACACCAACACAAAAGAACCTTTGCACCCTGATGTTCATAGCAGCACAATTTACAATAGCTAGGTGCTGGAAGCAACCTAGATGCCCATCAGTAAATGAATGGATCAAAAAACTATGGTACATTTACACAATGGCATTCTATGCAGCAGAAAGAAAGAAGGAGCTCCTACCCTTTGCAACAGCGTGGATGGAGCTGGAAAACATTATGCTAAGTGAAACAAGCCAGGCAGTGAAAGACAAATACCACATGATATCACCTTTAACAGGAATCTAAACAACAAAACAAAACAAAACAAAACAAAAACTAGCAAAATATAACCAAGGACACTGAAATAGGGGATAGTCTGACAGTGGCCAGAGGGGAGAGAAGAGGGAATTTTATGGGGGACTGGGTAGGGTTTACAGGAACAAATTTGGAGGACACATGGACAAAAACTAGGGGTGGGGGGAATGGGGGTGAAGGGGGGAGGGTTGGGTGGGTGGGCTGGAATGGGAGTAGGGGGGAGAAAACTGTACTTGAACAATGATTAAAATAAAAAATATATATTTTATATATATATAAAATATATATATATATATAAAATATATATATATATTTTATTGATTTTGCTGTTACAGTTGTTCCATTCCCCTCCTTCACTCCCTTCTGCCCTACCCATCCTGTCCCACCCACATTCCCCCTCTTTAGTTCATGTCTGTAGGTCGTACATAGAAGTTCTTTCGTCTGCATTTCCTATACTATTCCTAACCTCCTCCTGTCTATTTTTCTACCTACCATTTATGCTACTTATTCTCTATACCTTTCTTCGCACCTCTAGCCCTCCTACTCCCCTGTTGATAACCCTCCATGTGATCTCCATTTCTGTGATTGGGTTCCTGTCATAGTTGTTTGCTTAGTTTGCTGTTGTTTTTGTTTTAGGTGTGGTTGTTAATAATTGTGAGTTTGTTGTCATTTTACTGTTCATATTTTTATTTTCTTTTTCTTATATAATTCCTTTAACATTTCATGTAATAAGGACTTGGTCATGACAAACTCCTTTAATTTGACGTTATCTGAGGTGTACTTTATTTGCCCTTCCATTCTAAATGAAAGATTTGCGGGATAGAGTAATGTTGGATGTAGGTACTTGCCATTCATGACTTGGAATACTTCTGTACAGCCCCTTCATGTCTGCAAGGCCTTTTTTGAGAAATCAGCTGACAGTCTTATGGGAACTCCTTCATAGGTAACTGTCTCCTTTTCTCTTGCTGCTTCTAAGATTCTCTTCTTATCTTTAATCTTGGGTAATGTAATTATGATGTGCCTAGTGTGTTCCTCCTTGGAGCCAACTTCTTTTGGAGTCTCTGAGTTTCCTGGACTTCTTGGAAGTCTATTTCCTTTGGCAGATTGGGGAAGTTCTCTTTTATTATTTGTTCAAATAAGTTTCAATTTCTTGGTCTCCCTCTTCTCCTTTTGGTACCCCTATGATTCTGATGTTGGAATGTTTAGAGGCTAGAGACTCAAGCTTCTCCTCAATTATTTGAATTCTTGTTTCCTTATTCTTTTCAGGTTGGATGTTTCTTTCTTCCTTCTGGTCCACACTGTTGATTTGAGTCTCAGTTTCCTTCCCATCACTATTGGTTTCCTGTACATTTTCCTTTATTTCATTTAGTGTAGCCTTCATTTTTTCACCTAATTTGCAACCAAATTCAACCAATTCTGTGAGCATCCTGATTTACCAGTGTTTTGAACTGTGCACCCAATAGGTTGGGTATCCTTTCATCGCTTAGTTGTATTATTTCTGGAGCTTTAATCTGTTCTTTTGTTTGGGCTATTTTTTTTTTTGTCTTGACCTGTTATGTAGAAGGGGCAGAGCCTTAGTCATTTACCTGGGAGGGGTAACCCAGGTCACTGAGTTGTGACATTGTATGTGGGGAAGGGGTCCAAGAGGGAACAATGGCACTTGCTCTGCTCTCTGCTGGCTTTCAGTCACTCCCCCTGCTTCCCACAAGCAAATTGGGCCCTTCTGGTGCTGATTTGAGAGTGAGTTGACTGGTGTATGTTCTAGGCCCTTGTGGGTCTCTCCAATTAACTTTTCTGTGAGGCTGGGAGTTTCTCCTGCTTCCTCAACCCCCATAGGTGTTTTCAATCAGTGGTTTGAGAAATTATTTTCCCATGCTTGAGCTCTGGGTTGCACCGTCAGTCTTGCTCTCTAATTGTTCCTACCAGTTTATCTGCACGTGAATGTGAAGCCACCTACTCCACCACCTGCCGCTGTAGCCTTGCCGACCAGCTGCAGCCTTGCATGCTCACCTCCCCAATCTGGCTCTGGGTCCACCAGACACTGCCTTGCCTTCCCTGGTCTTCCAGCCACTGCATTGCCAAGAGTCCTCTCTGCACACCTGTCTCTTCCCCACCCACGGGTCTGGATGAGTGTGTTTTCTTTAACTCCTTGGTTGTTGGACTTCCTTACAGTTTGATCTTCTGTCAGCTCTGGTTGATTTTTTGTTTTTAAATTGTTGTTCTCCTTCTTTTGGTTGCGTGAGGAGGCCCAGTGCGTGTACCTACACTGTGCCTCCTGTTAGTAAGAAGTCCATTTTGTTCAGAAATCCATTGGCTCCCTTTTCTTCTTTCTTTGTTTTTTTCTAGTTATCAGATTGGATAATCTGAATTGATCTATTTTCAAATTCATTTATACTTCTTTATTGCCATCATGAATCTGCTGTTGAGTCCCTCTAGTACAATTATTTCAGCCCTGACTGGTGTAGCCCAGTTGGTTGGACATCCCTCCACAAAGTGAATCTTTGCTGGTTCAATTCCTGGTCAGGACACATGCCTGGGTTGTGGGTTTAGTCTCTGGTTGGGGCACATATGAAAGGCAGCTGACCGATGTTTCTCTCTCACATCACTCTATTTCGACCTCTCCTTCTGCCTGCCTTCCTGTCTTTCTAAAACAAACAAACAAACAAACAAACTTCTAAATATTTATATCCGTTACTGTACTTTTCAACACCAGAATTTCCATTTGCTGTTTTTAACACGTTTTTTATTTTTTGATGAGAGAGAGACACAGACAGACAGACATCGATGTTCCCTGACTAGGGATTGAACCCAAACCTTGGCACCTGGTTAGGGCCTCATAATTTCTATTATCAACTTATGTTGATAATGTCTATTGATATTATCTAGTTAAGGAGTAATTATTATAATACTTTCCTTTCATTCATTTTTTAAAATTTACTTATTTTTAGAGAGAGGGGGAGGGCAGGAGAAAGAGAGAGAGAAACATCAATGTGTGGTTGCCTCTCATGGGCCCCTTATTGCTGGTATGATTTGGCTTAGAACACAGACATGTGCCCTGACTGGGAATCAAACCGGTGACCCTTTGGTTTGCAGTCCAGTGCTCAATCCACTAAGCCTTGAGGGCCCTTTTATTCTTTAAACATAAACATGTCTTTTATTTCTTTCAGTGGTTACTTCAAAGTCTTTGTCTGCTATGTCCAACATCTGGACCCCTCAGAGACCATTTCAATTCCTGATCTCTCAGCCTTGCTGTGTCTCAAATTTTCTATTAATACACTATATTTAAAGTGCCTAAATGAGTTTTATGGCTCCTTTAAGCCAAGGGAAATATATATGAATTCCACTTATTAAGTAGTTAGAGTCAGGCCACATAATAATCATTTATGCTCTAACAACTTAATGGCTATTGGGGAAAAACACATATGTTAAATAAAGAATAATCTTTTGAACTTCTGGACAAGATGGAGGTGTAGGTAGATATGCTTCACTTCCTAGCCCAACCAAAAGAAGGATAACAACCAATTTAAAAAGAAAAAACAAACAACAACCAGAATTTCCAGAAAATTTAACTGTATGGAAGTCCAACAACAAAAAAGTTAAAGAAAAAACATTCACCTAGACTTTAGGAGTGGTGGAGATGGGCAGCTGGCGTGGAGAGGACTCCCAGCAAGGTTGTGGGTATGTGAGGCAGCAGCTGGCAGGATAGGAGGTCCACCATTCGTGTTTGGATAAGCTGGAAGGAACAACTGGGGAGTGAGATAAACCTCGCAACCCAGGGTTCCAGCTAGAAAAAGAAAGCTTCAATACCTCTGGCTGTAAAAATATCTTGGGGTTAGCCCTGGCTGGCATAGCTCAGTGGATTGAGCGCGGGCTGGGAACCAAAGTGTCCCAGGTTCGATTCCAAGCCAGGGTACATTCTTGGGTTGCAGGCCATAACCCCCAGCAACCGTACATTGATGTTTCTCATGATCTATCTCCCTCCCTTCCCTCTCTAAAAAATAAATAAATAAAATATTTAAAAAAAATATGTTGGGGTTGCAGTGGTGGCATAACCTGCAAGTCTCACAGGAGACTCTGTTGGAGGGGCTCATGGGGTCCTAGAACATACACCAGCCCACCAACCTGGGAATCAGCACCAGTGCACTTGTGAAAAGCAAGGGAAGTAACTGAAAAGGGTGGTGAGTCAAGCAAGTGGTGTTGTTCCCTTTCTGACCCCTCCCTCACATACTGCACCTCAATGCAGTGATATGGGTTGCCCCACTCTGTTGCACACTTAAGGCTCTGCCCTTTACAATGTAACAGGTGCCCCAAGAAAAATAAATATGGCCCAAATGAAAGAACAGATCAAAACTCTAGAAATCAAGTAAGTGACAAGGAGATAGCCAGCCTATCAGTTGCACAATTCAAAACACTGGTAATAAGGACGCTCACAAAAATGATTGAGTATTGTGCCAAATTAAAGGAAGAAGTGAAGGCTATGCAAAGTGAAATAAAGAAAATTATACAGGGAACCAACAGTGAAGGGAAGGAAACCTGGACTCAAATCAATGATTTGGAACCTAAGGAAGAAATAAACAACTGGATAAACTTCAGCCAGAACAGAATGAAAAAGCAAGAATTCAAAATATTAAGGAGAGGCTTAGGAACCTCTGGAACAACTTTAAACCTGCCAACATCCAAATCATAGGGGTGCCAGAAGAAGGAGAAGAGCAAGAAGTTGAAAACTTATTTGAAAAAATGATGAAAGAAAACTTCCCCAGTCTGGCAAAGGAGTCATTCAAGTCTAGGAAGCTCAGAGAGTCCCAACGAAGTTGGACCCAAAGAGGGCCCCACCAAGACATGTCATAATTAAAGTGCCAAAGATTAAAAATAAAGACAGAATCTTAAAAGCAGCAAGAGAAAAGGAGGCAGTGGCCTACAAAAGAGTTCCCATAAGACTGTCAGCTGATTTCTCGAAAGAAACCTTGCAGGCAAGAAGGGGCTGCACACAAATATTCAAAGTCATGAAAACAAGGATCTATATCCAAGATGACTCTATCCAGCAAAGCTATCATTTAGAATGGAAGGGCAGATAAAGTGCTTGCCAAATAAGAAAAGCTAAAGGAGGTTCATCATCACCAAGCCCTTATTATATGAAATGAAATAAGGGACTTATCTAAGAAAAAGAAGATCAAAACTGTGAACAATAAAGAAACAAGAAACTCACAACTATCAACAACTGAACCTACAAAAAAAAGCACAAAAATAGACTAAGCAAACAACTAGAAGAGGAACAGAATCATAGAAATGGAGATCACATGGAAGGTTATCAGTGGGGAGAGGGAAGGAGGAGAATGAGGGAAAAGCTAGAAGGAATAAGAAGGATTATTGTTAGGTAGAAAATAGTCAGGGGGAGGTTAAGAATAGTATAGGAAATGGAGAAGCCAAAGAACTTAATATGTATGACCCATGCACATGAACTAAAGGGTGGGGGTAATGCTGGAGGGAATGGAGAAACTGGGCAGAGGGGACAGAGGGGAGAAAAATGGGACAAATATAATGGTATAATCGGTAAAACATAGAAAATAACTATTAAAGAAATGGTAACAATAAAGAAGAGAATAAAACATACGAACATAAAATGGCAAAAAATACATATCTATCAACGATTGACTCTAAAACACAAAATAAACAAACAAGCAAAAGAGAAAGAGAATGACAGATACATAAAATGTTTTGATGATTGCCAGATGGGAGGGAGTTAGGGGGATGGACGAAAATACAAATGAGTAGTTACAAAATAGACATGGGAACATATAGTACAGCGTAGGGAATAGAGTAGCCAGAGAGCATATATGCATGACTCATGGATGTTGACAACAGTGTGGGGCTAGTCTGAGGGAGTGGAGGGGTGGCTGGGCAGAGGAGAACAAAGAGGAAAAATCGGAACAACTGAAATAGCAGAAACAATAAAATATAATTAAAGAAAAATAAGGCAAAGAAGGCAAGATCTGAAATCAATAATGTAGTTGAGAGGCAGCAGAATTTGCCAAACAGAACAGTGTGATTTCCAGTGGACTGTGGGAAGCCTTTTGCTAGGCCTTGCCTCTGAAGGATATGAATGTCCTGCCACAGTGGAGTCACGTGTGAGAAAAGAAGTGGTGGTGATAAGGTGGCCTCCCGAAATGGCATGCCAGACTCTCCAGGGTGACAAGAAACAGCTAGCTGGACAACAGCAAACTCACAACTCAGTGTTTGCCATCTGAAGTTTGACAAACTAGTATCTGCTGTAAAACCACCTATGCAGTATGTGTGCAATAGTATTCCTGAGCAAAACATGGCTTCCATTTAAATCAGATGTTCTGCATTGTGCTTTATCGTATAGTGCTAACAATGAAACATTTGTATTATAGCCTCAACATTAGGGCTGACTTCTTATAAAGCTATGTTTGGAGTAAACTGGGAAACTGCAGTGTCCTTTTGTGGAAGGATTTAGAAATAGTAGAATGATTAAAGCTATTAACCTGATTTAACATCAATTTTTAGGTCATTTTCCCTGTAATTCTTCATTTGCTTATATAATAACTGTAGAAAACAATTTCAAGGAAGTTTCTTCTAAGAAAAAAATAAATGTTTAAATTTTTAAAGATTTTATGTATTTATTTTTAGAGAGGGGGGAGGGGAGGAGAAAAAGAGGGGGAGAAACATCAATGTTCGAGAGACACATGGATCACTTGGTTGCCTCTCTTATGCCCCCAACTGAGGACCTGGCCCACAACCCAGGCATGTGCCCTGACTGGGAATCGAACCAGAGGCCTTTCGGCTTGCAGGCTGGCACTCAATCCACTGAGCCACACCAGCCAGGGCAATATATTACATGTTCAAAGCTCTTTTCTTTTCTTTATTTTTTATGTCTGTAGTTGTAACAATATATCTTCTTGTACAGAAGCCTCTAATTTTTTAATTATTTATCCTGGCAGGCTGAGCAGAAATAATTTTTTGAAGGGTACATATAGTTGGGTCACTGATTCATTTTTATTAACTTTAAGTGAACCTCCTTCTAGTTCCTAAAAGTCCTAATTATTATTTTGGCTTTTTCTTCACAAAGAGGTAAAAAATCACCGTACCATACTTAGTAATATAATATGAATTTGCTGTCTGAAGAACAGTGACTTTCTATGTGGTTATGAAATTGAAGCTTCAAGAGAACTGTGTCCTAGAGGTAAGCACTAAAACCTTCATATTTTTGGTAGCATTATGTTGGCTGAACACTAGGCTGTTTGATTTGATTCTCAGGGCTGACATCACGCTGCCTCTGAGGCTCCTTTGCACACAGAGCTTTCTGTGTTGTTTGTTTTGTCTATAGAGTTCTAGGTTGGAATTGGGAAAAAACATCAGAAGAACACGTGTTGGACTCAGCAGATTGGAAAGGCTTTGCAGATATTCAGACTCTCTCCTTTTGATAGCAAGATGCCACAGTATATTTTGTGTATTGTACAAATAAAGCATTTGATACTTTCAAGACTGGCTACCATCTGTGTGTTTTCATTATCGCAAGACTCCTTAAAATTGAATGTGAAATTGATCTTCATGTTCTTTATTCTCAGAGTGCCTCAGATACAATGCTAAATAGGAAAAAAATAACAAAAAAGCCTTGTCCGGGTGGCTCAGTTGGTTGGAGCATCGCCTTGTATAGCGAAGGTTGAGGGTTTGATTCCTGGTCAGGGCACATACCTAGGTTGCGGGTTCAGTCCCTGGGTCAGGGCGAATACGGGAGGGAACTGACCGATATTTCTCTGTCACGTCAATGTTTGATTCAGTCTCTCTGTCTTTCTCTTCCTCTCTCTTTCTCTTTCTCCCTCCCTGTCTCCCTCCCTCTCATCCTCTTCCTCTAAAATCAATAAACATATCCTCAGGTGAGGATCTAAACAATGGAAATAACAAAGAAGAGAACAACAAACACCGAAATGCTTAGAAATTTAAAAACATACTGCTGTATAATGGATGGATCAAGTAAAAATCATACTGGAAATTAAAAATATTTACTTGAGAGACTTTGGGCCGAGATGGAGGTGTAGGTAGATAAGCTTTGCCTCCTTGCACAAGCCAAAGAAGGACAACACAATCCCCCAAATAAAAAATAACCAGAACTGCTAGAAAATCTAACTGTATGGAAGTCCGACAACTAAGGAGTGAAAGAAGAAACATTCATTTTTACTGGCAGGAGGGGCAGGGTCGGGTAGCTGGGGCATAGAGGATACACCCCAAGGTGGCTGCTCGAGGACCAGGCAGGTGAGACAGCAGCTGGTGGACTGGGTGGTCCCACATTTGCATGCGGATAAACCAGGAGGAACAACTAGGGGTGAGACAGACTGCACAACCCAGGGTCCCAACACAGTGAAATATAGCCTCAAACCTCTTGCTGCAAAAAACCTGTGAAAATTGTGGTGGCAGGAGGAACTCCTTGCCTCATAGGAGAGTTCCTTGCAGAGATTCACAGGGTCCTAGAACATACACAAACCCATCCACCTGGGAATCAACACCAGACATGACCAATTTGCTTGAGGGTAGTGAGGGAAGTGACTGAAAGCCCAGAGTCCCCAGCTAGCAGCATTAATCCCTCTCAGAACCCTCCCCCACATACAGCACCACATACAGTGAACTGGGTTGCCTGTCCTGGTGAATACCTAAGGCTCCACCCTTTACATCATAACAGGCATGCCCAGATAGAGAAGTATGGCCCATAAGAAAGAGCAGATCAAAGCACCAATAGTAGAACTCAGTGATGGAGAGATAGCCAACCTATAAGATGCACAGTTCAAAATACTGGTAATCAGGATGCTCACAGAAGTGGTTGACTATGGTCACGAATGGAGAAAAAGTGAAGGCTATGCAAGGTAAAATGAAGAAAAATATACAGGGAACCAACAGTGAGGGCAAGGAAACCAGAACTCAAATCAACGATTTGGAACATAAGGGAGAAATAAACAATCAACCAGAACAGATGGAAGAAACAAGAATTCAAAAAATGAAAAGAGGCTTAGGAAACTCTGAGACAACTTTAAACATTCTAACGTCTGAATCATAGGTGTGTCAGAAGGAAAAGAGGAATAGGAATAAATGGAAAACTGGCTTCAACAAATAATGAAGGAGAACGCCCCCATTCTGGCAAAGGAAATACACTTTCAGGAAGCCCAGGAAACTCAGAGAGTCCCAAACATGTTGGACCCAAAGAGCTACACACCAAGGCACATCATAATTACATTAGATGAGATTAAAGATAAGGAAAGACTCTTAAAAGCAGCAAGAGAAAAGGGGACAGTGACGTACAAAGGGGTTCCCATAACAATATGAGCTGATTTCTCAAAGGAAACCGTGCAGGCAAAAAGTGGCTGCAAAGAAATATTCCAAGTCATGAAAGGCAAGGACCTCCATCCAATAAGACTCTATCCAGCAAAGCTGTCATTTAGAATGGAAGGGCAGATAAAGTGCTTCCCAGATAAGGTCAAGTTAAAGGAGTTCATCATCATCAAGCCTGTATTCTATGAAATGTTAAAGGGACTTCTCTAAGAAAAAGAAGATGATCAAATATATGAAGAGTAAAATGACAACAAACTCAAAACTATCCACAACTGAACCTAAAACAAATAGAAAGACAAATTAAGCAAACAACCAGAACAGGAATAGAATCACAGAAATGGATGTCACATGGAGGGTTATCAGCAGGGAGGGGCAAGAGGAGAGGATGGGGGAAAAGGCACAGGGAATCAGAAGCATAAATGGTAGGTACAAAATGGACAAGGGGAGGTTAAGAGTAGTATCGGAAATGGAGAAGCTAAAGAACTTATATGCATGACACGTGGACATGAACTAAGCGGGGGAATGCTGGTGGGATGGGTTGGTGTGTGGCAGAGGGGAAGAAGGGGAGAAAGAAAATGGGACAACTGTAATTGCCTAATCAATAAAATATATTTTAAACATATTTACTTGGCCATAAAAAAGTGAAATCTTAGCCATGTGCAACTACGTGGACGGACCTAGAGGGTATTATGCTACGGGAAATAAGTCAGAGAAAGACAAATATGACATGATTTCACTTACATGTGGAATCCAGTGAACAAAAGAAACACACAAACAAAACAGAAACAGACTCATAGATGCAGAGAACCAATGATGATTACCAGTGGGAAGGGGATTTGGGAGCTGGGTGAAGAGGGTGAAGGGGTTAAGAAGTACAAATTGGTAGTTACTAAACAGTCATCAGGATGTAAAGCACAGCATAGAGAATATGGTCAATAATAGTGTAATAACTATGTGTGGTGCAGGTGGATACTTAAACTATCAGGGAGATTGCTTTGTAAATTATATGAATATCTAACCACTATGCCGTACACCTGAAACTAATACAAATAATACTGGATAGCAACTGTAATAGAAAAACAAAAACAAACAAAAACAGTTTAGAGCTGAGCACTTAGAGGATTCAGGTAAAGGAGACTTTAGAAGGAAGTGGCCACATGTGAAAGCAAAAAAAACTGAAATTACATGGCTGGTGTGGGTCAGTGGATTGAGTGCCAGCCTGTGAACCAAAGGGTTGCTGGCTCGATTCCCAATCAGGGCATAAGTGTGGGTTGCAAGACAGGTCCCCATGGGGGGCATATAAGAGGCAACCACACATTGGTGTTTGTCTCCCTTTCATTCTCTCTCCCTCCCCATCACTAAAAATAAAATACTAAATACAATCTTAAAAAGTTAAAAGTAAATTTAATAAACTTTCTACCATAAATGATGGAAGCACAAAACAACAGTAGAAAAAAGTAGAATCTATGTAAACAAAAACTACTCCTTTTGGAAGAAATAAAACTTTCACTTTTTGTAATATTCACGGTGAGCAGAATCGTAAAATGATCCCCCATGGCCACGCCTTTGTATAATCCAGTTCCCCTGAGTAAGGGTGGGATGTGTAAATATAATGGAATACACGCCCATGACTGTGTGGCATTGCCTGAGCCAGGGGATTTTGCAGATGAAATTAGAGACCCAAATCAGTTGATTTGGAGTCATTCCTAAGTAAGGTCATCTCTGGAGGGCCTGACCCAATCAGGAAAGTTTTTAAAAGGGGCTGAGCCCTTCCAGCAAACGATTCCACTAAATAATAAACTTCTCTAAACCAGTAGAAGAAAGAACAAATATATTAAGAGGCTGCTCACAGAGGAGAAAATTAAATGGATTACACACAGGAAATGCTCAACTCAACAGCCATTTGGAGAAAAGTAAATAAAAATGAGATAATAATTTCACACTCATCAGATTGGCAACATTTTATAATTGATAGGATCAAGTATTGAAGGACAACAGAGGAATATGTGTACACTGGTGGTGGGAGCGAAAACTAGTTCAACCACTTTGCAGAGCAATTTGGCAATACCTAGCCGAGTGGAAGTTGCACATACACCATGACTCAGCAATTCCAGTTCTAGCATCCAGCCAGAAAATATTCTCAGTTACACAGGGCGTAGCCCAACTAGAATGTCAGCTCTGTGAGAACAGGTCATATTTTTTTGTTTCATTCTGTGCTGTATTCCCAGTGCTGTCGATAGTTGGTCCTTGATTAATACTGGTTGACTCAATTAATGAATGCATTAAAGACATAGTCATCTTAGGAAAGCATCCTCTGGCTTCACTGAGGAGGTGAAGACTAGAGGTAAGAGGAGGAGGTGTGCAGTGAAGCAGTGATGCAGTGATGCAGTGACTCAGGAGGAAAGTGACAGGGTTGTGATCACAGAGCCCAGTTCAGACAGAGGAGCCATCCCTCCCCTGTTGCACCTCTCACTTGCTTGCCAGTAAACTTGGCTCCTCTGTCCTCTGATCACAGACAACCTGAGGGTTTCTGCCTCAGTCTCAGCCAGGAGCTTCCTCAGCTCATCTCTACTAGTCACTGGAGAGCTGAGCACTGAGCAATGAGACCCATTGCTCAGCAACCTTATTCAGGGACCTAGGAAACAAATCCAGGCCCCCCAGACTAGCATTGAAAGCCCTTTAATACACAAGTCCCACGTGCCCCCACACTAAAATTCCCCTGGGGACCTCACAGGTCAGCAGCAAGTGATTTGGCCTGGGAGGGGACTGGAGCCCAGAGCAGATGCCCCATCTAAGGTAGGCACCACTATCAGCTCCAGCAGAAAATAGCCATGGCCTTGGCTGGTCCTCCTGACTGTGGCTGCTGTCTCTCCTGTGGTTCATGCATCCCCCTTCTCCATCTGTCTTTCACTCCCACCTCTGGAACCTCCCACTTCCAAGAGCTTGCGTTCGACTGCTCCCCATGTGTGATGTCTCCCTTTCTGATGTCTTCCAGCTGTGCTTCTCTCTTCACTGCCCCTCCCCACCAGGCAGTTCTGCAAAGCTTTGGTGCTTGTACCCAGGGAATCTGGTGCTTCCTACTATACAAGCTGGCTTTCCTCATAGTCCTTCAGTAATACCTTCTGACTGCCCTGGCTGGGTGGCTAAATTGGTTAGAGTGAAGTCCTGTACACCAAAAGGCTGCATATTGACTCTGGGTCAGGGCAGGTACCTTGGGTGGGAGTTCTAGCCCTCAGGCACATATGGACCTGTGGGAGATGACTGATCGATGTTTCTTTGTCTCTCCAATCAATAAAGATATCCTCTGGTGAGGATTAATAACAACAATAATAGTAATATCACTACTACTACCACTACTACTACTAACACTCTCTGACTGTCAACTGTGCCACTGAGGTGCAATATCTGGAACTCTTTGAGTCTGCCTATGACTTTCTTCCAAGTGCGCCCTTCCCCCAATTTCTCCTTTGCTTATTCTTCCCTAGTCCAGCCACTATCGCTGACACTAGGGCACCTGCTTAGTGGTGTATTCTCACCCCCTGATGTCCCCATGGAAGGAGGCTCCTCTCCTGCTCCACCAAAATCCCCAGCACCTTAGGCTTGTTTTCAGTTCATCAGCTCCCCTATCTCTGCTTTCAGACCCAGGTCAACTCTCCAGGCCCATGACTCATTAAGGAAGCCACTTCCTCAATGTCCTCAACCCTCTGTATGTCAGTGCAAGTGTCTCTGAGTCCCCAGGGTTGTAATGGAGAAGGCTCGGGGAAACATGAGTGTTCTCTTCTGCACGGAGCTCCTTGGGCCCAGGAATGGAAGGGGAGAGAGGACCACCATGCATCCCAGCAGACAGATAGAAAGTGGACTCAGGAAAGGATTTGGTGGACGTGGGGTAATTCTTCTCACTTTCTTGTGCAGGAATCCAGGTGTATTAGTCTTAATAGGGTGGGTCTGGGATTCTCAGGTTCCAGAATGCAAGGACTCTACCCCTTCTAAACCTTTCCTGTGTTAACAAGAGACTCTCACAGTTGGACTGGCCCTTGGTAGACAGGAACTCTCATTTTGCTCCACCAGAAGCCCTCTCCTTCGCCTGCCACTAGCTTAGAGGAGCCAGGACACCTTGGACAGTGCTGGCTTCCAGGCCAGGGGCAGGAGGAAGATAAGCCAATCCAGGAACATTTTGTAGTGCCAGAAAGTAAAGAAGTGGTCAGAGTCTGCCACCACCACCACTGCTGCTGGCCAGCCTGCAGTCTTGGTGCAGATGGAGGCCCCTGCCAGGACAGCTGCACTGCCAAGCACACTCAGGCAGCACAATGGAAGTTCCTGACAAGTATATCCAGCCCTTGCCAAATATATCCCATTGTGCACACATCTAGTGTGAGACCCCTCCTGGGGCAGGTGTGCACCATGGCTGAGAAGCTTGGCTGTCACCACCACAGGGACACCTGGCAGGGGAAGAAGTGCTTGGAGAAGGATGGCCACCACTGCTGCCTGAAGTGCTCAGACAAATTCTGCTAGTGGCATGACACCTGCTACCACTGTGATAGGGGTCTGCACCCCTTGGCCAAAGAAACCTTTGTGTCCAAGGAAAACAACAGCCTGTGCAACAAGTGCACCATGCAAGGGGACTCCCTAAAGTCCAAGGGCTGCTTCAAGCCCATTGTAGCAGGAGATTAGAAGCAGGTCCATGGGGACTGTCGGGCACAAAGACTACTTCACCAGCAGCAGGTGCAAGCCAGTCGTCGGGACTGGAAACTTCTTCCCTAAAGGGAGGACTTCTACTGCATGACTTTTGCCATGAGGCCTAATTGGCCAAGCATTGCATGAAACTCAACAAGGCCATCACACCTGGAGGAATCACTTACCAGGGTAAACTCTGGCATGCTGAGTGCATTGTGTGTGTTAACTGCTCTGAGAAGTGGGCTGGGCAGCGTCTCACCACTGTGGAGGACCAGTATCACTGTGTGGATGGCTCCAAGGACTTTGTGGCCAAGAGGTGTGCCACATGCAAGAACCCATCACTGGGTTTGGTAAAGCCTCCAGTGTGGTGGCCCATGAAGGACAATCCTGGCACGACTACTGCTTCCACTGCAAAAGATTGAAAAAAGCCCCATGAATCTGGCCAAAGAGTACTTTGTTCTCCATGAGGAGCAAGTGTATTGCCCTGACTGTGCCAGAAACTGATAAAGTGACAGGAGCTCCTGTCCTGTAAAATGGAATTAAGTCCTGTTCTCTGTGTCATCACCCACTGCCCTGCACCATGCATAGGGAAAGAGCGCTTTTACCCCTTCAAAGTTGTTTCTTCTGTCTTTTCTCACATTTCACAGTATCACTCAAATAAGGAGATACATTGCTCATAGTAGAATTTAGCAAAACACATGCTGGCTGGTGTGGCTCAGTGGATTGAGTGCTGGCCTGTGAACCAAAAGTTTGCTGGTGTGATTCCCACTCAGGGCACATGCCTGGATTGCAGGCCAGGTCCCCAGTAGGGGGTGTGGGACAGTCGAATACACATTGATGTTTCTCTCCCTCTCTTTCTTATTTGCTTCACCTCTCTAAAAATAAGTAAATAAAATCTTTAAACTATAGAGTTTTGGAAAACGCACCTCTGCAGCAAAGTTAAGTTTTCAATGGCTGCAGTTAAAAATCTCACTCTTAGCTATATTGACTCTTCTGCATGTTATCATACAGCAGAAAATAACTAACCATTTGGATGCTTAGTGACATAAGAAAGAAGCCTAACAGATAAAGTTCCCACTGAGATGCCCTTTGTGACTCAGCTGAGACCCACTGTGTCATCAATCGACACACAAGAGTTGCAGCAGCTACTCCAACTGCGTTCTCCAACCTGTGGCTCATCCTGTGTTCTGTGAGCAGAAGAACTTACTGGAATGCATAGTTTAACTTCCCCTTCAAAACTTTTCTTCTGTTCCTTTGTGCTTTTGTTCAACTAATATGAATTTCTAGAGAATTAATATTTGAACTTAGCTGTGATTCCAAACTCACCTTTCACCTGTACTAATATTGGTGTTCCCAGTGTGCCATATGTTCTGAACGTTCCTACTTTCAAGCATGGAACATGCAGGTGATTTGGAAAGTGTAGCCAGATCTGGGAGAATGAGCCTGCTTCAGAGGAACATCATCACAGTGAATACTTCTGGAAGCTATCCAAACTAACCCAGATTTTGTTTTTGTCTTTTCAAATAATAACATTTTGTTTAGCCCTGGTAAGTGTGGCTCAGTGGATTGGATCGAATCTGTGAAATAAAAGGTCAGAGGTTCAATTCCCAGTCAGGGTACATGCCTGAGTTGTGGGCCAGGCCCCCAGTGGGGGCCATTTCAGAGGTAACCAATGAGTGTTTCTCTCTGATATCAATGTGTCTCTCCCACTCTTCTTCCCTCCCTTCCTGTCTCCCTAAAAATAAATGAATACAATCTAAAAGTTTAAAACAAACAGACAAAATAATAATAATATTCTGTCTTACAGTTTCTGGTAAAGATGAAGAAGTGGGTCAACATGGGTCTCCTCATCAGACAACCACAGCAAAAGTATACGGCCAAACCACAGAAGAACTCTCACTCACAACCATCAGAAATGTGAGCTGTATGGAAGTCTGACAACTAAGGAATTAAAGAAACAACATTCATACAGATGGGTAGGAAGGGTGGAGGGGCAGAGACAGCGAGATATAGAATGGGGCTGGTCCCAAACCCATATGAGGTGGATATGAATTGGGGTGACATCTCAGGAGTGAGGGATTCCAGCCCACACCAGACCCAGCCAGCCCAGGGTTCCAGTGCCAGGAAGCTAAGTCCCCATAACTTCTGGCTGTTAAAAAACCAGTGGGGGTTGGGTCAGTGGGGCTGTTCGGGCTTCTCCTCTTGGAGGGCCCCAGATGTGGACTTACTCAGACCCGCTCCCTTCAGGTTCCACCATGGGGCAGCACCTTGAAGGACACCAGTGATATATGGGGAGGAACTGAAGTGTCTGGCATCAGGACGAGAGATGCGAGACAGCTTGTTCCCAGACAGGACTGCAGATAGCATCATGCTCCTCTTCTGAGCCCTGCTCCACACAGAGCCACTGTGCAGGAGCACAGTATCTTAGACTGCATCACCTGGCTCACACAGTTACCCTGCCCTGACAACTATGCCCTGACATGTAAAATGTGTATCAATGAGCAAGAGTGTAGGCATGCATGTGGAAGCAAGTTGGCTGCCTGCCAGGACTCTGAAAAAAAATCTTTGGACAGAGCCCTTTACATTGTATAATAATATACAAGTTGTTATATCTTACTTTAGGAAGAGGTGCCTTTTAAGAACCTACCCAAAGTTGGGTAGGCTTAGGATAGATAACCCTCCCTGTGTGGATCGAAGTTCGAGTACTTGCTGAGCATTTATTGTGTTCTGTTGGATCTCAGATAGAGACTTTCTGAGTGTCAGCTGTATATCTCCATAATATGGGCATGAGCACATTTCCCGTTTCATAGGTTTGCAAGCATCAAGGGCAGCAAGTGTGTAATGATTTGAGCATAGAGCTGACACAGAATACATGTTAATGGATAATAGCCATTATTATTACCATTCATAGTACTGTGTAAAATTTTGCTTCCTTTCATCCCAGCTCTGAAGTCTCAATCTCTAGCAAGGGGAATGGACAGCTCATGTGTTCTTTTTCCCTCTACTATCCACCTTGCACTTTCTTTTCCTCCAGCCCCCTTCCTACCTGCCTCTAACTCTATTGTTAGCCCTGCCCCTAACTCTAAGCCCACCCAGGCCACACCCCTCTCCCTTTTGCTCTCCCACTAGCCCTGGGCTTTTGTGGGAGCAGTCACAGCTCTAGCTCAGCGGGGCAGGAAGCTCATGGTGTAAGTTGGTGGGATGGTGGCAAAGCCCACATGTTTGGGGGACACATCGATATCCTGGGGTGACTGCGGGAACTTGAAGTAGAAGTTCTGCATGATGGTTGTGAGGAAGAGAAAGAGCTCCATTCTAGCCAGGCCTTCTCCAAAACAGTACCGCTTTCCTGAAAAGACAGGTGAGAGGAGGTGAGGTCTACTGCTCTCCCAATTCCTGATGTATTCTCCTGAGGGGAGTGTTGGGACAGTCTGTCAAGGCCTGAGAGACCTTCAGAGAAGCCCCTAACATCCCTCAGCCTCAGATTCCCTTGTATGTGGGATGGGAGTGAGTCATATCAGGATGTAGCAATGGGAATTTACATGACCCTTCCTCTGAAACACACCAATATGGCCATTGTGCTGCCATCTCCTTGTTAGGACTCTGAAGAATTTCAGTGACCTTGGACAAGTCTCTGAGTCACTGTGGGCCTTGACTTTTCTCATCTCTGAAATGGGTACAATCATCCCTTTCTTTCTGCCTAGGCTTAGGTATTTGGTATTTATGAGGTTTGCAGTTGGTTGGCTGCAGGGTCGATCATAAGAGGGACTTCAGAGCTGGAGGAAGATACTAGGCTACACCTCAGAGAGGGGAACTGGGATGAAGGGGCCCCTGTTGGTGTGACTGGTGGCTTGGCATCACACAGTGGACTCTTACCAATGGAGAAGGGCACAAACGCATCATTCTTCTTAAACTGCCCCTTTTCATCTAGGAAGTGCTGGGGGTTGAAATCAAGAGGATTGGAGAAAAACTTGGGGTCCTTCAGCACAGAGCCCAGCATTGGAAACACGTCAGTGCCCTGGTGGGGAGGTGGAAGGGGGTTTGATAAGTGGGAGGGGGAATGTGTGTACCTAGAGTTCATGGAGTCAGTGGGGGTATTTGCGTACTGTATGTGAAGAGAAATGGGTGGCAGGGGAGTCATGTTCTTTCCTGAGGTAGGAGGTTTGGGGGACATGAATTTTAATTCCCTGTGACCAAAAGTTCAGGGAATCTGGGGTCTGTGTCTCCTGGAGTGGGAGGTTTGTTGGTTATGGGGTCATGTCACTCAACACAGGATATTTGGGGGCCATGAGAGTCATGTCACAGAGGCAGGCAGGCCTGGGAAGTGAGGTTAATGTTGCCTGAGAAACAAAATTTGGGGGACATGGAGTTCATATGTACCTAAGACCTAAGGCAACAGGTCTTAGGTAGACATGGGATTCAGTTGTCTAAGTGGGAAAGTTGAAGGGACACGTGATTGAGGAAGTCTGCAGTTGAGGGAGTCAGACAGGCACTAGAAAGCTTGTAAGGAGAGTGGGGTGTTGGGTCAGATGGATCAGGTTTGAGGTCCATGTAGACTGGGTAAGGGCAGCACCTTAGGGAGCAGGAAGTTTCGAAACTTGGTGTCCTTGATGACTCTACGGGGCAGGCCCATGGGGAGCATGTCTCCGAATCTTTGGATCTCGTGGAGTACTGCCTCTGTGTAGGGCATCTTGGCTCGGTCTTCGAACTTGGGCTGACGGTTCTTGCCAATCACCTGGTCAATCTCTTCATGGACCTTGGCTGGGGGATAGGGGAGAATATGTTTAGGTACCTAGGGGACTCTGGGCAGGGATGATAATCCAAATCTCTACAACTGCATACATGACATGTATGACTTTGTACATGACATAGAGAAAGCATTTAAACAGGTTGTCCTGAGACATTGTTGGCACTGGGTCCTGATAATGTAGTTGTGCCAGATTCATGGGGGAAGCTGCAAGGGAGGAGACTTGGGGATTGGTGGGGTCAGCACAGGAGCTATTTACTAATCAGTTCAGATTGTTTTAGCTGAATATCATGACCTAGTGTTTGTTTAGCAGGATGTGTTTGAGGGCCCAGAGCTTTGAAAGGTGAGGATGCACAGTGTGTTCAGAGAAATTTTCAGAGTCTGTGTCCTTAATTTCTCTGCCCCTTCCAGCCTTACCTGCCACATCTGGGTGCTTCATGAGCAAGAGGAAGCCATATCGCAGGGTTGTGCTGATCGTCTCGGTGCCCGCAAAAAAAAGGTTCAGTGTGGTCCGTACCAGGTTCTTCAAGTAGAACTCTGTGTTGGGGTTCTTCTGTTCCTGCAGGGAGGGGCAGCTTCAGGCCTAGCCCACTCCCCCTTGCTCTCAAATGTGGTAAGACTGGCCCCAGTTGTGCCAGGCCTTTTCCCAGGCTTCTGGTTCTGTCCCAAATGCTCTTCTCACACTCTACCCAGCTATGTGTCCTTTAATTACCAACTAGGTTGCCACTTTTTAATTGTAGAAATATTAGAAAGGGAGGGGTAGAGACAGACAGTGAATGAGAAAGAGAGGTAGACAGATTATGATAGATTGCCTCAGAGAGAGTTGAGATATTTTCTGAAACACAGACAGACTTTTCAGCAGCTGTACAGTATTCCTTCCCTGAAAACCTTGCAGCTTACTATGGAGAATCCACTCCCTGGTCCTTTCTTCTTGAACTTCAGACTCCATAAAGCCCCGTCTCCTTTCTTCACAGAAAGGAGACTGACATCCAGCTGGGAGTGGGGACCCTCAGGTGTCACATAGTAAAGCCAGGTCACCTGTCCACACAGGTTATCTGATACCAGGGAATGAAAGGTAAGAGCATGGTGGCCAAAAGCACTGGCCTTAGAGTCTGAGAGGCCAGGGTTTGAGCTAGGTTCCACTGCTTCCTCACTGTGTGACCTCAGGCATGGCACTTATACTCTTTGGGTCTCAGTTTCCTCATTCCCAAAATCAAGATCATAGTAGAGCCTCTACAAGAGCTGGTATGAGTGTTAAATAGGTGAAAAACATAAAGTTGTTAAAATAGTGCCTGTTGAATGACAGTGTTATACATGTGCTTGTGGTTATGATTTGCACACACAATTCCAGCCTATGGGTAAGGGCTCAGTAGAGAGAACAGTGATGGTGAATTGATTGGAGTTGTGAGGATTATTATGATGTAGTGGACAAAATAAATGGGCTTCTTTCCCTCCCAACCTCCTGTGTGACTTCTCTCTCACCACTGGCTGCTGACATGTACCTCCTGCATGCGAATGAGGAAGGAGTCAATAAAGTCCCGAGGGGAGTTGGGATCCAGCGTGCGTTGGTTCTGCTCCACCTTCTTGGCTATAAAGACTTCCAGCCCCTGAAGCTCCTTAAATGCCTGTTGCTGTGGCCCTGGCAGGTGTTTCATCACTGAGTGGAACATCTCATATAGCTGAGGGTGGGGCATGGAGAAAGGAAGAAAAGGACATGTGTTGATGGACATCACCAAATTGGAGTGGGACTTGCATCAGGGCAAGGGAGGCACTGGTTTAAAGGAGCCTGTCCTGATTTTTACACATTTAGATGGGCTGGATGGAGTAGATATCTAAGGTTTTGTGTGAGTTAAGTGTGAAGTCCCTTGTCCTAGAATTTAGGTAAATTGGGTTGGAGCTCAGAATTCCTCCCTTGCTTCCTTCCTTCTTTCCTTCTTCCCTTCCTTCCCCTTCTGTTTCTGTAGGGCAAGTATAGCTGAGCTACCCAGGTATTGGAAAGTGGGTTTGGGGCACCTCTTCTGGGTTCAGTTATGTGAGGGAGAAGACTGGTTCTGAGTGGAACCTGTCTAGAGGAGGATAGGATTTGGGGCACCTGAGCCTATGTGCAAAAGTAGTTGGTTGGTTGTGGTAGGGTCTATGTTGAGCCAGGGTGGGACCATTTACCAGCCCTGTAGATGTAGCTGTGAACTGGAAGCTTCCCAGCATCATGCGCAACAGTGACAGGAACTCTTTGTCCTCATAGTCAAAGCGGTCCCCAAACACAATGGAGCTGATGACATTGGAGACAGTTCTGCTCAGGAAGAAGGTGGGGTCTATGAGGGCACCTGGGAAGAGGTGTGGGGTCAGTAAGTGAAAAGAGATTTGGGAGAGTGAAAACTTGGTGACCTGGTACCACCAGTCTGTGAATTCCAGGAACACCTTCCTCCAACCCAGTTCCCTTCTCAGGTCATAAAGCGCCTGTCCAAGTAGGGTGTTTTCCTCCTCAGTACCCTGGCGTCTCCAGCTCACCACGTGTGGCCCGAAGGGCCTCAAGGAGGAAGCCTGCCTCCTCCTGGATTCGCTCTTCGATGCCCCGTTTGCCCACTCCGAAGTCCCGCAGCGTGGTGATGGAGAAGCGCCGGAGCTGCTTGGCGCGCTCCCCGTTGCTGAAAGCCACACCTGTGGAGGAGGGTAGGAGTGGGGAGTGGGTTTAAAGGGGGCGGGGCCTGAAAGTGGGGTCGGGAGAGAGAGAGAGAGACAATATGACACACAGAGAAACACAAAAGAGAGACCAAGTTGGAAGGAAATCACAAGGCAAAGTGAAACATGGGTGCCCAGAGAAGCAGTGAGATGCAGAGACACTCACATGAGGAGAGGAAGAGAGAGAGTGGAGGGAAGGAGGCAAAGTGAGATATCTGGAGATCTGGGAGGTGGAAGTAAAAATTCAGAAGGATTCTAAAGCTGGGGTGGAGAATGGTGAAAAATATATAGGGAGAAACAGAGAAGGTCTGGACACAAGAGAGTATAATGAAGAAACGGAGGTATGAGGAAGTTGAAAGAGAAATAGTGAGATTCTAGGACAGAGGAAAAAAGAGGCAGGGAGATAGAGAGAGGAACATGAAGAAGCACAAAAAATGAGAAGGAGAATAAGATAACAAGCAACGTGGAGATATGGGACCAGAGCTCCAAAGCCAAAATCCCAAGTGCTTTTAAGAGAAACAGAGAGAAGAGAATTGGGAGATGGGGTAGAGAGAAGCAGGGAGATGCAGACACACTAAGACAAGTTGGAGGGATCACAGGGATAAACAGGGAAGGAGACAGGGATGGAGAGGAAGGGATCTGACACAGCCCTGAGTGAGTGGGTCAGTTGGCAGAAGAATGCTGGGGAAACTGAAGCCATTAAGTCTGCTTAACCACATTCCCCCACATAAGATTCCCCTCACCATAGCCTTTGAGGATCCAGTCAAAGGTGGCTTGCTCGCCTCGCCCACTGAATTCCTCTGCCTGGTCCACCAGAGCCTCCTTCACAGCCTCCTGGCCCCAGAGCACCACGACTCGCCTCGGGCCCAGGTGGATTGTGAACACTGGACCATAGCGCTCCCTGATCTGAAGGAGAGGGGCGGTAGTGGTGAGTGTGTGCAGCCTCAAGTCTCAACAGGCTCTGTACACGGCCTTCACAGAATGGCATGCATTTTGCCCAGGTTCTGACAGTCAAGGACTGGACATCCCAAGATCTGGTCTTTCCTGGCTAGGACCCTGATGCTAACATTGAAAATGCCCTTTTCCTAAGAGTTTTCTAAGATTTCAGTCCACCCTTTCCAATCCCCTGCCACCAAGTCCCAGCCAGCCTGCAGAGGCCCCCAGCCCCACCCTACCACCCATCTCCCTGCCTCCTGACACCTTCTTGAGGGAGTTGTACATCTGTGCTGTGTTCAGCTGCAGGTAGTTCCCGATGAAAGGCAATGCGGGTGGGCCAGGAGGCAGCTTTCCCCAGCGCTTCCTTTGCTGCCAGACAGACATCAAGATCATTGTAGTGAGGCAGGCCAGCAAAGCCACCAGGAGCAGCCCTGAGGCCAGCATAGTGGCACTGAGAGTGATGGTGAGATGGTGATGGCTGGGATGGTTTGCCTTTATACCTCCTTGGACAGAAGGGTTGATGTTGGTTCTGATTATGTAACTGTGTCTTATTATGTTCCAACTACACTCCCCACTGTGCTCCCCAGCATAGCTTGGGATGCTGCCAATGTAAGAGGCTGGTTTTCCTTGGTGGATTAACAGGGAGTGGCCCAAGACTAAATTGCTGATTCTTTGTGAGGTGTTTGGCCAGGGCTATGGACTTGGAGGGATAGTAGAAATATTACAAACTGCAAGATTCTGGAGTTTTTGCATGTGTGAGCCCCTGAGCCTGTGATTTTGGGTCTCAGATTAAGAAGGAACCCTAAACTTGTGGGTTTTGTGGTCTGGAGAGAGAATAATCAAAGATTTAAGCGTATTGGAATGAGACAAAATGTGTGCTGTGGATTTGGGGGTGCTCCTCTGAGGGGTGATGTAGGTTTAAAACATGTGAGGATGAGAGACAAGAGAGAGAGACAGAAACAACCTCAGATACTGACATCTGCACTTCTGAGAGTGGGCTACTCAACAGGAGCTTAATACATGTATTTCTCTGCTGCTGCTGCTGCTGCTGCCCATGCCTCTGCTGCCGCAAATTTCTGATCCCCATGGTTATAAGGAAAAACATTCACTGCACTCCTTGGCACAGTTAGGTATTAATTCAAAGTGGTAGTTTCATTTTGAACATTCTGCCATAACATGGCATGGACAGCCAGTGAAGCAGCTAGGAGTAAGATATGGGTCCTGGTGAGATAGTCTGCTCCTAAGAGTAAAGACCTCAGCATGCTAAATGAAGTTGCTTGTCCTCCCCAACCCTTGGAGTTTCCTAAAGAAGGACCTTTCATGAGGGGCCACCCTATGGTCCATATATTATACAGCACAGGATCTTTCCTCCGAGTGCTCCACAGATGAGGGGGTCAAAGTCTGTTGGACACACAACTGATGGTCACAGGCTAGTCTTGCCCTGAGCCCAGTGTGAGTCACAGCTTCACTCTAGAAACACAAATAGGTCCAGGACAAGACAAATGGCCCAGGGTGACATTGAGGAGGCCCCAAACCCTATAGCCCTGTCCCTAAATGCTAATTAACTAGTAGAACTTTCAGCTCAGGCCAGCCAAATCTATAACAGAGGCTCGATAGGATCCAACAATGCAACACAAGGCAGCACAGCTCTGGTTAACATCGGACTTACCTGGTGGGGGATCCTGAGCCTGTATTCCATGTAGTTAGCAAGGTTTAGATTACCTGGGCAAGGATCAAAACTTCAGTTGATCCAGGCACCAGTCCGGCACCTAGAATACCAAATCCCAGCCTGGCAAGGATGAGAAAATGGGCAATTCCCTTCTCGGAACTTGCAACACCACATCAACCACGTGCAGTCCCTAGGACAGTCTGTAAAAGGGTCATGATAAAATCCAGCATGTGGTTTGTTTATTCACCTCTGGTTCACTAATCTGAGCAGCAGAGTCAAGGGATAGAAGTAGAGTGGGGAGCTGATGAGCCAAGAGAAAAGTTAGGCCAGAGAAATAGGGTATTTGAAACATGGTGACTCAGAAAAAGCTGGATAAGCAGATCCCTCTCCACAGCACCTTGAGTGGGGACTCCCACGTGTATTCATGCATGCCCATGGAGCAGTCGACATGCCACCAGTATCTATTGTAGATGTGATGGCTGAATGGGATCACCGGCCCATTCAGAAATAGGTATCAGGAGAATTTGGGGAAAGGATAAGCCAAAGAGAAGTAAAACAGGCAGATGCAAGCAACCACAGTCTCTGAGGTGTGACTGGAAGACAGAGGAAGGGAGTAAGCATGGACCAGAGAGGTCCTAAGCACAGTCAAATGGAGGAATATGGATACAGTCACTGGGGCTACAGTGGAGGGACACGTGAAGTGAGGTCAGCCAAAGGCCAATTCTGGAAGAGGGTGGAAATATTAGCAGAGCTCTCCCAGGGAGAACTGGGTAAGGAATACGCATGTTATGGGTTAAATTGTGTTCCCCAAGAGCTCAGCACAGGGAGCCCTAACCTCCAGTGCCTCACAATGTAGGCTTATTTGTTAGTAGGGTCATTACAGTTGCAATTAGTTAAGACAAGGTCATACAGGAGAAGGGCAGGTCCCTAACCCAATGTGTCTGATGTCCTTACAAAAAAGAGAAATTTGCAGAAGTCACACACATACATAGATAATGATATGTGAAGACGGAGGAAAAGATCAAGCTGATGTTTGTATACACCAGGATTGCCAGCAAACCACCAGAAGGTTGAACTGTGACCTGTAGCTGCCAGACCTGAGACAGCACATTTCTTTTGTTTGAGCCACTTAGCTGTACTTAGTTCCAGCAGCCCTAGCAAACTAGTACACCTAGCACGATGCCAGGGAGCAATAACTCAGTAGGAGGCCCCCAGACTTTCCTCCCTCATCGTCCCCCTGGGGCTGATGCAAAAAGGCCTGGGAGACACTGATGGTGGTGATGAAAGAGGATGAAGCACCTGGAACTGCTGTGTGTCTGACCGTTGTACTTGACTGCTAATTTAATTCCGTTTGATCAGAAGCATACTCTGCAGGATTTTAGTCCTAATTTATTGAGATTTGTTTTACAAACTAGTGTATGGTCTGTCTCGGTGAATAAACTTAAATGTTTTTTTATGTGATTATACTTTATGGTGTGTATGGTCTTCACTGATCTTTTGTCTAGTTGTTTGTCCAATACTAAAACATGGATGTTCACATCTCCAGCTATAATCATGGCATTGTCTCTTTCTCACTTCATTTCCATCCATTTTTTCTCATGTATTTTGAGGTGGCATTGTTAGGCACATACACACTTATGATTATTAAGTCTTCCTGATAACTTGCCCTGTTTACTGTTATAACATGTTCCTCTTTACTCTTGGCCATACTCTTTGTTTTTATTCTGTTGACATAGCCACTCCAGTTTTCTCGTGCTTACTATTTGTATGGTGTATAACTTTCCATCCACTCACTGTCAAGCCTCCTGAGTCTTCATATTTGGGGAGTCCCTTGTAGACAGCATACAGCAGGGACTGCTTCTTAATACTTTCTGGTCATCTTTGACTCTTTATTGTGAGCGTTTAGGCCATTAACATTTAATGCAATTATTGATTCATCTGTATGTAGAGTTCCTAATTAAATACTTGGTTCTGTTTGATCCTGTTATGAATTTCTCTTCTCCCTTACTTGCTTTCTTTCGGTGATTTAAAGTTTTATACACATAAAACTTAAATGCATAAAATGACATTTTAATTTATCAGCTGCATTTTAGCTATACACCTCTTTTCTTTGTTTTTTTGTTTTTGTTTTTGTTTTTTTTTTTTTTAGTGGTACTCTTGAGATTACAAAAACAGCTTTAACTTTTTCCAACTTACTTGGAGTTAATGTCACACTGGTTCTGGGTTCAGAGAGTATTTCTTTCAGTATGTTAAAGATGACTTCTCACTGTGCTGGCCTCTATATTTTCTAATGAGAAAGACAGACATTCAAATCATAATGAACTCTATCATTTTTAATTGATTAATTTATTTATTGATAGATAAACGGGAAGGGAGCAAGAAAGAGAGGGAGAGAAACATCAATGTATGAGAGATATATCAACTGGTTGCTTCTTGCATGCCTCTAGCCAAGACCTGGCCTGTAACCCAGATATGTGCCCTGACTGGGAATCGAACTGACAAACTTTTGTCAGGCTAGCACTCAGTCTACTGAGCCACACCAGCCAGGGCGCAAACTCTACCTTTAATATGTCATATTTCTCCTCTGGCTGCTTTCAGGATTTTTCTCTCTCTTTGGTTTTCTGAAGGTTGACTATAAGGTGCCACATGTGAGTTCTTTATCTTGTTTGGTGTGTGCTAAGCTTCTGCTATCCATAAATGTATGTCTTTCAAACAATTTGGGGAAAACTTAGGCTGTCATTTCTTCAAATAGTATCTCTCCTTTTTCTCTTTCCTCTCCCTCTGAGATTTCCATTACGTATGTTAGTATGCTTGATGGTGTTCTGCAGTTCTCTGAGGCTCTGTCCTCCTTTTTGAAAATATATTATTGACTTCTGGCCAAGATGGAGGCATTGGTGGACACACTGTACCTCCACGCACAACCAAGATTGGAACAATAAGTTTAGACACAGAATAACATCCAGAACTGACAGAAAATTTATCTAATTGGAAGTAGGACAATGAAGAACATGAAATAGACCCGTTCATCCAGACCCATAGGAGGGGTGGAGACGAGCAGCCAGATACGGGTTGAGGCGAGTAGAGCAGAGACAGTTGGGTGCATAAGGCCTCTGGGGGCATGTAAGGCATCTGGGGCATGCAAGATCGCAGCGGGTGGACCCTGAGTACGCAAGTGGCAGCTGGTAGACCCAGTGAGGCAGCGATTGTGAAGCAGAGCAGAGTGCATGACCCAGGTTCCCAGAGAAGGGACTGAGGTCCCACAGAGACTGGGGCTATCACCATTGTTCCCTCTTGACCCTGCCCCCACATACAATGTCACAATCTAGCGACTGGGGTACCCAGACTGGGTGAATACCTAAGGCTCCATCCCTCACTGTAACTGGAGTGACCAGACCAAAAGAGAGAGAGAGAGAGAGGACAGAGAGAGAGAGAGAGAGAGAGAGAGAGAGAGAGAGAGATGGCTCAAACAGAAGAACAAATCAAAGCCCCAGAACTCATTCTTTTAAGCAACCGAGAGATAGCCAACCTATCAGATGCACAGTTCAAAACACTGGTGGTCAGGATGCTCACAGAATTGGTTGATTTGGGTTGCAAATTACATGAACATATGCAGGCTACAATTAGAGAAATGAAGAAAAATGCACAGGAAACCAATAGTGATGGGAAGCAAACTGGGACTCAGAACAATAGAGTGGACCAGAAGGAAGAAAGAAACAACCAAGCAGGAAAGAATGGAGAAATAAGAATTCAAAAAAATGAGGAAAAGCTTAGGAACCTCCAGGACATCTTTAAATGTTCCAACATCCGAATTATAGGGGTAACAGAAGGAGAAGAGGAATAGTCAGAAATTGAAAACATATTTGAACAAATAGTAAAGGAGAACTTCCACAATCTGGCAAGGGAAATAGACCTCCAGGAAGTCCAGGAAGCTCAGAGAGTACCAAAGAAGTTGGACCCAAGGAGGAAGACACCAAGGCACATCATAATCACATTAGCCAAGGTAAACATGAAGGAGAGAATCCTAGAAGCAGCAAGAGATAATGGGACAGTAACCTACAAAAGAGTTCCCATCAGACTGTCAGCTGATTTCTCAAAAGAGACCTCACAGGCAAGAAGGGGCTGGAAAGCAGTATTCCAAGTTATGAAAGACAAGGACTTACATCCCAGATTGCTCTATCCAGCAAAGCTTTCATTTAGAATGGAAGGGCAGATAAAGTGCTTCTCAGATAAGGTCAAGTTAAAGGAGTTCATCATCACCAAGCCCTTATTTTATGAAGTGTTAAAGGGACTTATCTAAGAAAAGAGGATAAAGAAAAAACATGTATAGTAAAAGGACAGCAAACTCACAATTAACAACCACACCTAAAGCAAAAACAAAAGAAACTGAGCAAAGAAGTAGAATAGGAACAAAACCACAGAAAGGGAGATCACATGGAGGGTTAGCAACAGGGGAGTGGGAGGAGGAGAGAGGGGAAAAAGGTATACAAAATAATTAACATAGATGGTAGGTAGAAAATAGGGGGAGGGCAAGAATAGTATGAGAAATGTAGAAGCTAAAGAACTTATGACACATGGACATGAACTAAAGGGGGGAATGTGGGTGGGAGGGGGTGTACAGGGTGGAGGGGAGTGAAGGGGGGAAATGGGACAACTGTAATAGCATAATCAATAAAATATATTTAAAAAGATTGCTTAACACTTTGGCTTCCTGGTCAACAGAAGGAGTAACAGCTTAGGTTGGTGCTCCTTTAGAATACAGCTAGATTGCAAAAAGTGATCTAAGAATCAAGAGAGGAAGTAGGACTGTGCTCACAATCATCTTCAAGGTCAAATGATTTCTTCTGCTTCTGCTTGTCCCAAGAGGGTTTTAGGTTTAGAGAATGAAAATGATTATCAAATCCCTATTGTGTGCTGGGTACTGTGCTATCCACCTTACATCTGGGACCTAATTTACTAACTCTCTTAAGTATGTATTACACCCATTTTATAGCTAAGACACAAAGTTCATGAAATGTTAGGCAACGTTATTAACGTCATTGTTAGTAGTTATCAGTCTATATAAAATCAAATTTATGTGACTCCACATTTATTTTACTTTCTATGTAAAAATGCTTGTTTTACAATAGCCAAATGATGTTGTACTCATAGTAAATGATACAGTCTAACAGTATAAAAAATAAGAAAAAAGAAGAAACATTCACCCAGACTTCTAGAAGCGGTGGAGATGGGCAGCTGGGGTGGAGAGGACTCCCAGCAAGGTTGTGGGTATGTGAGGCAGCAGCTGGCAGGATAGGAGGTCCATCATTCATGTGTGGATTAGCTGGGAGGAACAACTGGGGAGTGAGATAAACCTCGCAACCCAGGGTTCCAGCTGGAAAAAGAAAGCTTCAAAACCTCTGGCTGTAAAAATATGTTGGGGTTGCAGTGGCGGCATAACCTGCAAGTCTCACAGGAGACTCTGTTGGAGGGGCCCATGGGGTCCTAGAACATACACCAGCCCACCAACCTGGGAATCAGCACCAGTGTAGCACATTCACTTGTGAAAAGCAAGGGAAGTAACTGAAAAGGGTGGTGAGTCAAGCAAGTGGTGTTGTTCCCTTTCTGACCCCTCCCTCACATACTGCACCTCAATGCAGTGATATGGGTTGCCCCACTCTGTTGCACACTTAAGGCTCTGCCCTTTACAATGTAACAGGTGCCCCAAGAAAAATAAATATGGCCCAAATGAAAGAACAGATCAAAACTCTAGAAATCAAGTAAGTGACAAGGAGATAGCCAGCCTATCAGTTGCACAATTCAAAACACTGGTAATAAGGACGCTCACAAAAATGATTGAGTATTGTGCCAAATTAAAGGAAGAAGTGAAGGCTATGCAAAGTGAAATAAAGAAAATTATACAGGGAACCAACAGTGAAGGGAAGGAAACCTGGACTCAAATCAATGATTTGGAACCTAAGGAAGAAATAAACAACTGGATAAACTTCAGCCAGAACAGAATGAAAAAGCAAGAATTCAAAATATTAAGGAGAGGCTTAGGGAACCTCTGGAACAACTTTAAACCTGCCAACATCCAAATCATAGGGGTGCCAGAAGAAGGAGAAGAGCAAGAAGTTGAAAACTTATTTGAAAAAATGATGAAAGAAAACTTCCCCAGTCTGGCAAAGGAGTCATTCAAGTCTAGGAAGCTCAGAGAGTCCCAACGAAGTTGGACCCAAAGAGGGCCCCACCAAGACATGTCATAATTAAAGTGCCAAAGATTAAAAATAAAGACAGAATCTTAAAAGCAGCAAGAGAAAAGGAGGCAGTGGCCTACAAAAGAGTTCCCATAAGACTGTCAGCTGATTTCTCGAAAGAAACCTTGCAGGCAAGAAGGGGCTGCATACAAATATTCAAAGTCATGAAAACAAGGATCTATATCCAAGATGACTCTATCCAGCAAAGCTATCATTTAGAATGGAAGGGCAGATAAAGTGCTTCCCAAATAAGAAAAGCTAAAGGAGGTTCATCATCACCAAGCCCTTATTATATGAAATGAAATAAGGGACTTATCTAAGAAAAAGAAGATCAAAACTGTGAACAATAAAGAAACAAGAAACTCACAACTATCAACAACTGAACCTACAAAAAAAAGCACAAAATAGACTAAGCAAACAACTAGAAGAGGAACAGAATCATAGAAATGGAGATCACATGGAAGGTTATCAGTGGGGAGAGGGAAGGAGGAGAATGAGGGAAAAGCTAGAAGGAATAAGAAGGATTATTGTTAGGTAGAAAATAGTCAGGGGGAGGTTAAGAATAGTATAGGAAATGGAGAAGCCAAAGAACTTAATATGTATGACCCATGCACATGAACTAAAGGGTGGGGGTAATGCTGGAGGGAATGGAGAAACTGGGCAGAGGGGACAGAGGGGAGAAAAATGGGACAAATATAATGGTATAATCGGTAAAACATAGAAAATAACTATTAAAGAAATGGTAACAATAAAGAAGAGAATAAAACATACGAACATAAAATGGCAAAAAATACATATCTATCAACGATTGACTCTAAAACACAAAATAAACAAACAAGCAAAAGAGAAAGAGAATGACAGATACAGAAAATGTTTTGATGATTGCCAGATGGGAGGGAGTTAGGGGGATGGACGAAAATACAAATGAGTAGTTACAAAATAGACATGGGAACATATAGTACAGCGTAGGGAATAGAGTAGCCAGAGAGCATATATGCATGACTCATGGATGTTGACAACAGTGTGGGGCTAGTCTGAGGGAGTGGAGGGGTGGCTGGGCAGAGGAGAACAAAGAGGAAAAATCGGAACAACTGAAAATAGCAGAAACAATAAAATATAATTAAAGAAAAATAAGGCAAAGAAGGCAAGATCTGAAATCAATAATGTAGTTGAGAGGCAGCAGAATTTGCCAAACAGAACAGTGTGATTTCCAGTGGACTGTGGGAAGCCTTTTGCTAGGCCTTGCCTCTGAAGGATATGAATGTCCTGCCACAGTGGAGTCACGTGTGAGAAAAGAAGTGGTGGTGATAAGGTGGCCTCCCGAAATGGCATGCCAGACTCTCCAGGGTGACAAGAAACAGCTAGCTGGACAACAGCAAACTCACAACTCAGTGTTTGCCATCTGAAGTTTGACAAACTAGTATCTGCTGTAAAACCACCTATGCAGTATGTGTGCAATAGTATTCCTGAGCAAAACATGGCTTCCATTTAAATCAGATGTTCTGCATTGTGCTTTATCGTATAGTGCTAACAATGAAACATTTGTATTATAGCCTCAACATTAGGGCTGACTTCTTATAAAGCTATGTTTGGAGTAAACTGGGAAACTGCAGTGTCCTTTTGTGGAAGGATTTAGAAATAGTAGAATGATTAAAGCTATTAACCTGATTTAACATCAATTTTTAGGTCATTTTCCCTGTAATTCTTCATTTGCTTATATAATAACTGTAGAAAACAATTTCAAGGAAGTTTCTTCTAAGAAAAAAATAATGTTTAAATTTTTAAAGATTTTATGTATTTATTTTTAGAGAGGGGGGAGGGGAGGAGAAAAAGAGGGGGAGAACCATCAATGTTCGAGAGACACATGGATCACTTGGTTGCCTCTCTTATGCCCCCAACTGAGGACCTGGCCCACAACCCAGGCATGTGCCCCTGACTGGGAATCGAACCAGAGGGCCTTTCGGCTTGCAGGCTGGCACTCAATCCACTGAGCCACACCAGCCAGGGGCAATATATTACATGTTCAAAGCTCTTTCTTTTCTTTATTTTTTATGTCTGTAGTTGTAACAATATATCTTCTTGTACAGAAGCCTCTAATTTTTAATTATTTATCCTGGCAGGCTGAGCAGAAATGATTTTTTGAAGGGTACATATAGTTGGGGGTCACTGATTCATTTTTATTAACTTTAAGTGAACCTCCTTCTAGTTCCTAAAAGTCCTAATTATTATTTTGGCTTTTTCTTCACAAAGAGGTAAAAAAATCACCGTACCATACTTAGTAATATAATATGAATTGCTGTCTGAAGAACAGTGACTTTCTATGTGGTTATGAAATTGAAGCTTCAAGAGAACTGTGTCCTAGAGGTAAGCACTAAAACCTTCATATTTTTGGTAGCATTATGTTGGCTGAACACTAGGCTGTTTGATTTGATTCTCAGGGCTGACATCACGCTGCCTCTGAGGCTCCTTTGCACACAGAGCTTTCTGTGTTGTTTGTTTTGTCTAATAGAGTTCTAGGTTGGAATGGGAAAAAACATCAGAAGAACACGTGTTGGACTCAGCAGATTGGAAAGGCTTTGCAGATATTCAGACTCTCCTCCTTTTGATAGCAAGATGCCACAGTAAATTTTGTGTATTGTACAAATCAAGCATTTGATACTTTCAAGACTGGCTACCATCTGTGTGTTTCATTATCGCAAGACTCCTTAAAATTGAATGTGAAATTGATCTTCATGTTCTTTATTCTCAGAGTGCCTCAGATACAATGCTAAATAGGAAAAAAATAACAAAAAAGCCTTGTCCGGTGGCTCAGTTGGTTGGAGCATCGCCATTGTATAGCGAAGGTTGAGGGTTTGATTCCTGGTCAGGGCACATACCTAGGTTGCGGGTTCAGTCCCTGGGTCAGGGCGAATACGGGAGGGAACTGACCGATATTTCTCTGTCACATCAATGTTGATTCAGTCTCTCTGTCTTTCTCTTCCTCTCTCTTTCTCTTTCTCCCTCCCTTCTCCCTCCCTCTCATCCTCTTCCTCTAAAATCAATAAACATATCCTCAGGTGAGGATCTAAACAATGGAAATAACAAAGAAGACAACAACAAACACCGAAATGCTTAGAAATTTAAAAACATACTGCTGTATAATGGATGGATCAAGTAAAAATCATACTGGAAATTAAAAATATTTACTTGAGAGACTTTGGGCCGAGATGGAGGTGTAGGTAGATAAGCTTTGCCTCCTTGCACAAGCCAAAGAAGGACAACACAATCCCCCAAATAAAAAATAACCAGAACTGCTAGAAAATCTAACTGTATGGAAGTCCGACAACTAAGGAGTGAAAGAAGAAACATTCATTTTACTGGCAGGAGGGGCAGGGTCGGGTAGCTGGGGCATAGAGGATACACCCCAAGGTGGCTGCTCGAGGACCAGGCAGGTGAGGCAGCAGCTGGTGGACTGGGTGGTCCCACATTTGCATGCAGGATAAACCAGGAGGAACAACTAGGGGTGAGACAGGACTGCACAACCCAGGGTCCCAACACAGTGAAATATAGCCTCAAACCTCTTGGCTGCAAAAACCTGTGAAAATTGTGGGGCAGGAGGAACTCCTTGCCTCATAGGAGAGTTCCTTGCAGAGACTCACAGGGTCCTAGAACATACACAACCCATCCACCTGGGAATCAACACCAGACATGACCAATTTGCTTGAGGGTAGTGAGGGAAGTGACTGAAAGCCCAGAGTCCCCAGCTAGCAGCATTAATCCCTCTCAGAACCCTTCCCCACATACAGCACCACATACAGTGAACTGGGTGCCTGTCCTGGTGAATACCTAAGGCTCCACCCTTTACATCATAACAGGCATGCCCAGATAAAGAAGTATGGCCCATAAGAAAGAGCAG